>NC_040883.2:8531797-8631797 GCF_900634795.4 Betta splendens | reverse complement strand
TAAATGAATGGCTCTCGAGAGGATTTTTGGCAGTTTCTTCTACTCCCTTGTGTGAGTACTTGAGCATCAATTTAGGTTATTAATTTGACCTAAAGACACAAAATAAAGCACCATGAGGATGATAACACCAGTCGGCCGCACAGTAATACCACAGGTTACAATAATGTTATGTTGGACAGGGGTCAGAGGTCACGCAGTGCTTCACATGCGATCACTTGACTGAATCTTGCCGACCCAGTGTCCACCTCAGAGTTAGAATCATCGGGTTGTGCTAATGGGCTGAGCCACGTAAAAAAGGAAAAAAAAATCAGCCACACGGCAACGTGTGAAATAAGCTCAAGGTGATAAACTCCAAATGTCTATCGCTCTTTCACCGCATCGAAACTGCTCCGTGGAAAAGTGTGAACTAACAAGCATCCAGCAGCTTCTAACACAAAGGGCCATCTACACATGTTATTCAAGAGAAGCAGTGGAGTCTGGCCAGGCGTCGCTGTTAAAAAGAGTGCGAGGGGGAGAGTGAATGAGCAATGCTGTATAGTGATTTGCCATTTATAATTGGCCTGCAATGGTAGATGGTGGCTGGCAAGGCCTGATTTTTTTTTTTTTTTTTAAACACAATCTGTGCCTGCGGTCGGGGCGATGCATCGCTAATGACAGAAAGCCAGAGTAGTGTGGAAGCACAACAGCGCCTGGTGGCTACGAGGCCAGTATTCACAAATATGTTCACAATCAGATCTCAGATAGATGATGTTTTGCGGTAACGGATCATAAAAATGCGGGACTTTTTTTATTTAGGTGCTTATTGTCATGAGCAAAAATCATGAGCAAATGTCACACTGCACATTAGAGATTAAATCTACTGGGAAATGTCACGTTTTAACCCACGGAGCTCTTTGGGACCGTGATTTTGAAAAGCAACCCAAGGAGCAAAGCTAACAATGTAGCATGTAGCATACCCACCGTGTTTCACTGTCTTTTCCATACAACTCTTTGCTAGTTCTGTCATGAAGCAATAATTCAAATTGAACTCTCGTTGCTGGCTTGGAGTTACCCAAAGAAAGTGCACAGGCGGGGGTCTTACAAAACTGATTTAAGGTCTAAAATCAAAAGTCACCTGAGGATACTCACGCTGTAAAACACATGACCCCACTCATAAATGTCACTGTTGAACAAGAAGTCATAGTTCAGATCAGTGAGCCTGACACATTCTCCGAATTAAACAATAAAAATCTGCAATAGTACCTCAGGAATTGGATGATCCCTGCCACAACACAAGCAGACAGCGGCTCAAAGTAAATCCCCATTCTGTTATGCATGAAGTAATACACATCTGGGCCTCAACCACCCTCCAAAAGGAAGCATGAGGATGATAATATAAACTTAATAATATTAGGCCACAAAGCAACGGAACAATAAACATTCTTGAGGCGATTTCAGTCATCATCATGGACCGGTGCAACCATCAGACACGCGTGATAAATACCTACGGGTGTTTGTTTGACCCCTCCGTCCACCTTAACCCTCCTCCACCGACGTTCCCACTCCGGCTCCTGGCAAACAAGAGTCATACGTCCTGTGGCAGCTGCAGGACCTTGTCAATAGAATGTAAACAGGGATGCTTGTTTTCTTTTTTTGGGGCATTTCACCAAAACAAATGATGCCGTCGTGTTTTTTTGTGGAGCGCAAGTCTCAGAAACACACGTCCTACAAATCAAGATCCAAGTAAACAAAGTTTTCCCTTCACTGATTACAGCTGATTGTTTAGCCAAGGCCCTCATTAATAGAACATGACAAACCTGAATAGGATACTCATGTGCTAGACCATGGGAGGCAGGCTGGGTCTTAGGTTAGTGAGTCAAATGGAGGTAGACGTATAATCTATGGTGAATGTATTGGTTCCTCGAAGCATTTCTCACCTGGCCAGTTTGGAGATTCAAATCCCCGACCTTCCACCATCCTCCAGACTGTAGGAGGGACGGCAGCTCAGGCAGATTGAAAGGGGCCCGCATGCCCAGCCATGGGTAGTTTTTTTTTTTTTTACTGCTCCCTCCACCCTTCCACCCCTTCTCTTCTCTTTCCCAATGCCTGCTCCATAAACAATGAAAAGTTAATGAAGAGGTAACTTAATGATGTAATGAATATGGCGGAGCCCAAGGTCAAAGCTGGCTACAGTCTGGGACTGGGCACAACACAGGGCCAGGTGATAACACATGGTTTTATGTGCCTCTCTCGCGCGCACACAGACACACACACACCTACACGCAGAATTGCACAAACCCAGCGCATGTAGATGTTAATGTTATTTGTCATCTGGAATAAGGGAACAATCCCTGGGTCGGACTTGTCTGCAAAAATGTGCTTATATGCTTACACGTATGCATCTGCATCCTGTGTGTGGTGTGTGTGTGCGTGTGTATACCCAGATATGGAGGGATGAGTGTGTTTGAAGTACTGTGGGCTGTAAGAGTAGAGGAGTGTTTATGCATGCTTTTAAGTTTTTTTTGTGGATGTGCAGCTGTGTGTGTGTGTGTTTTTAGCTTTTTTGCATTTCTTTCGGCGTGTGTACAATGAGCCCCTGTGTGTGTGGAGGTGTGTGCTTGTGTGCGCCAGTATAGGGACTTGTTCTGATGTTGGAGCTGGTGATTAAAAATTGAAAAGGTTTGAATGACATAGTAGAGCATTTGGCGGAGCCAGGTACGATCAATAGAACTCTGGTGAATGGCCACTACTCTCCTACTTGTTGGTCTGGAGAGCCCTCGGGGAAACGAGTATGTGTGTGTGTGTGTGTATGTGTGTGTGTGTGTGTGTGTGTGTGTGTGTGTGTGTGTGTTTGTGTGTGTGTGTGTACTGTATATGAGTTTAGGTAGTCAGCAAACACATTACACTTGCTGCGCAGCCCCTTTACCTAGTTAAGGTGAGGAAGCAACAGCTCGGCCAGTATATGAAAGGAAAGATGATAAGAATGGAGCGAGAGCATGGCAGTTGTTAAGTGTGCGGCTTACCCAGCAGCTAGGTGCTCTTCGCCTTCGATCTGTTTGGCCTCCGCTGGGCTAAAGAAGTGTCTACACTTCACTTTATCCCCTTATAGCCTCTAGCGCTACAACACATGGGGGGAGGGGTGCAGGAGGCTGAATGGAGAGCACGGACTGGGTGGAAAGACAAGGCGAGGAAAATGACAGCCAGAAGAGGAGGAGGAGGAGGGAAAGGAGGGGGGGGGGGGCACAGGAAGAACAGAAAACGGTGTTTGACTTTGAGTTCTGACGGGTAAGAGTGTATTTTTGTGCCTCTACGGGTTGGCATTAAACTCCACAAAGGATGCTACTCCTCCATCGCTATAGCAGCCCCTTGCACTGTATAATAAAGAGCAGTTGAACTAACGTTCCACCTGCTCCCACTCTCCGAGGACGGAGGCTGTGTTTAAGTAGGACTCATGTAGCCGTTTGCTGTGGCCCAGCAAACATTCAGCAAAGCACAGCTGGCATGGGCGGCTTCCTTTCACAATAAAATGGCCTCGCACATTTCTTTCCCCACTCGTATCCACAGGCAAAATGAGAACGCTTGCAGATGTGTTTCTCATGGAGATTATATCTGACACATATAACATTTAATATAAAGCAGCCTTGTCGCCCCACAGGCCATGAAATTTTGGGATGAGATTCTGTGGCATTTGATGCGAAAGGCGACATAGTTTTGTTTTTATGTCATGGCCGTAACACAAACACCTGTTTGTGTGTACGGGACAGCAAGCGGCCATGGAAACATGCTTCAATGGGAGTGTGGAACCTCCGTGGTTAAGAACCTGGTTGTGACCAGTATGAAGAGGTCAAGGGCACATGTCCAAACAACTAGATAGTGCTGTCCCTGTTGCCTGGAACCAAGAACCCAACATTTATTCATGTGTAGATCTGACCTAAAGAAAATATAACCTGACAACTCAAAAATGTTGTCGGCTACTTCTATGAGAGGAGCCGCATGGTTCTCATTCATTGGAAAAAGGACCAAACCTAAATATATTCTGCCTCCTAAGTGATTGTGGGATGTTCTTGTGCAGAAGCCGTTTGTACAAAGGCACCAAAGGCCATAGGAAACAGTTGGTTTAGTAGGTTAGTCACAACATAAACTTACTTTTCTCCGTAGGTGCGTAAAAAAAGTTGGCACTTTGATTTAAAGCGCGCGCGCCTTTGTGAACGTGTGTTATGTTGCAGTGGCGATGTCTGCAGGACCGGTGGAGCGTGACCAACCCTTCCAATTTGACTCATTGAATGTAAGACCCCATTTTTCCTGGATGTATTAAAAAGGAAAATAGTAGCCGGATGCTCTATTATTATATGATAAGAATAGAATATGTGCTACATTATGAAGGCCAATGACTTGAATTGGAAATATTTCAATGCTGACCTAAATTGTTTTGCATATTATATATATTATCGCCGCGGTTGCATTCTCATTTTAAAACTCATAATGTGGCTTGAATGTGGTTTTTAATATGCATTTGGGCTTTGTGTTGACGAGGGACACTTTAACTAAAAAATGTGCACAGACCTTCCGCTAAAGATAAGTCAAACATGCTTCACTGTGCGCTTTCAACACAGCTTGCTTTGAGTCCAGCGTCCGAACCGGGCAGTTACAGGACGCTCTCAGCGAAAGCAGCGGCGCAGCGGCCCGGCTTCCTGTCCGTGCGGCGTCTTCCCGTCCCTGAAGCGCGTTCCGCACATGTGCGCTCGCGCCGGCGGATCGTCCACCTGCGCGCGCCGGAGCGCCGCGTTGACCCGGGGTCGCTCCGGCGAAGCGTAAACACGCCGTCTCCCCCGTCAAATTCCATTAAACCCCCGTAAGAACGCAAACACGCGCACGCCGAGAAGAAGCCCCCAAGCAGCGGCCTTAAACAAGTGCTCTGGTTTGGACATAAATAGTGTGATCTTACGCCCATAAATCACACTGAGATTGTACATTTGGCCGAGGCGCAGGCTTCAGGTTCGCACACCCTTTCTGTAAACAGGCCCTCCCTCAGCCGCTCGCGGCGCCGGTGCGAGCTGGTGGCCGCGTGAGACTGTGCGTGCGCGTGTGCGCAAGGTTGCCGGGCTTGATCCGTTTTAAAGGGTCTTGCTGTAATCAAAAACAATAACCGCTCAGAGCATAAACTCCACCAAAGCCCCCGCCGTACGCCTCCCCACCCTCCCCCCTTGAAGTATGAAATAATATTCTGTGTGTGGGCCCTGGCCGAATGCTGAGAACGCAAACATTTCACAATAAAGTTGTTTAAATAAAGGCCTTGGCATAGATGGCTGGGAGATAGAGGACATGCTGCGTTAATTACAAGCGCCCGTTAAAATAAACCGCCGGTATAAAATATGGCTCTCGCTCTCCCTCTCCCATTCTTAAACCTATAAAATGTCGGCGAGGTGTGCAGCTCACATGTGCTGTTTGGAGACCAAACACACAACAGCAGCTCCTCCGGTTGGAATATTGGAGGAAAAAGAGTGATAGATGGACAAAGAGGGAGAAGGAGGGGAGGGGAAAGAATGGCGAGGGGGCTGCGAGATCGGCAAAAAAAAAAACACAACAGAGCCGTACAATCAACAAAGAAAGCAGTGTTTACTCTGCATTTAAAGACTTATGAATTCTTCTTGCCCCCGTCCTTGCATTGCGTTGCATGGTATTAACTGGAAGGGAAAATAGGCCGGTTAAGCACCCGGTTTATTATTCTTCAAACTCTTGTCTGAAAAGTAATACGCTTTAAAGGCAGAGTAAATGTACTGGTGTTCTCCGCGTGTATCTGTTTCACCCTTTCCCTTACCAAGCGGTATCTGTGTGTGTGTGCGTGCGTGTTTGTGTGTAAGTGAGTAAAGTTACATCGCAAAGAGAGAGAGAGAGAGAGAGAGAGGCAGAGAGATGGATTATTTTTCCTGAAGCATGGATTTAAGTTTCTGCTCTCTGCTGCTGGGTGGCCCACTCCTCTTTAACCGTGTTAACATAAGAATAGAGTGGTGGCCGGGGGTGGGGGGGGGCAGCAGGAAAGAGGAGCGGGGCGGCTGGGTAGCTGGTTTAAATTATTCCGTGCCTCCGCTGCTGCATAGCAGGAGCTGTTGTTATCCACTTAGAACATCAGACGATTTGTTCCTTCTCCCTCGCTCCTCTCTCCCTCTCTCGCCCCTGTGGGCGTCTTCATGCTGGACCCTTTGTACCAGTGTTATGTTATAACGCCTGTCCGGGCCAGGGTGTAACTCACTCCATGCCACTTGTAGGCTCTTTTTCCCCCTCTGGTCTGGGTCTGGTTCCACCCAGCAGAACGTCCCCGGGCCTCTGACCTCTTTTAACGGGAGCGTTACCTGGGGACAGAAGGAGGCTAAACGCTAACTCTCTGCTCGGCGACGAGCGCTGTGACGCTCGCAGGCCCCGATGAAGAATGCAGTTATGAGGAGATGTTTGTATACATTCAGCCCGCGCCTTGGAAAGCAACGCTGGTGGTTGAGCACAGCTTAAAGACATCTGGATGCGATGAAATGCCATTAGTCTAAACAAAGCGTCGTACCAAAGCCACCCAACGTGTGCTGTGCTTTTAGGACATACTTGTGCAATGTGCTCCAGCAGAATCTGTTATTGACAAATATTTCATTGCGACAGCCTTCTGAGATCTCCGAAAGAGTTTTCGCTTTGCATCATTCCAGACCCGCTGCTGTAAACATAAAGCGTTTGTGATGAGTGTGTTCGTGTGGATGGATGCGGTCAACTTCATTTGGAGGAGGGGGGGCTGCTGGAAATGAAGAGACACATAAAACCATGATGGAGTTTGATTACAATTATGACGAATCAGGCAGGCTGTCATCTGGATACTTGAAGCTTCACAGGTTTCCTCTCTTTTCATATGCTTCTAGTTTGGAGTTAAGATGTGTGTGGAGGGTTTTGAACATGTTTATGGTGAATGTTCCTGCACTTTTATTGGGCTTTTCTACCTAGTGGGACTCAAAGCACTTCAACACTGCATTCACATTCAGCCATTGGCGCACAGCAGGGGCGACTTGGGCTCCACTGATTCTATAATTGGTGGACGACAGCTCTACCTCTTGAGTCTTTTTTTTGGATTGTACAAGTTCATGCTTTATTAGATCAATGTAAAAGTCCAGACTCTCACGTCTCTATGGTGATTACAACTATTGTATGAAATTACAGGCGTGCAATAAAAAACAGCTGTTAGCGTTTAAAGTTGTTCACAGATCTTCGCCATTGAGACGTATCCAGAATCCACATGGACTCAACAACAAACAGTTTGAGATTGTGTCGTCTGTTTGTTGTCCTTTACACCAATTCACTACATAATCTGATATACATAGTATCCATATGATGTTTTCTGATTTTCTGTTCAGATCAGGTTTAGGTGTTGACACAGAAACAGGACAACCTTATGTCTGCACCTTATTATTCCTCCTATAATACCATAAAAGACCTATATTGATATATATAATATACATATTTCCCCCAAACCACACTCAAAAGAAGCAAGTTAACAATCTGTGAAATAGTGTAATTGACCCTTAAATCGAGGAGGTTAAATATTTAATAATAGGCACTCACATTACATGATTGACCACCGGCCATTAATACAGCAAAGCATGCTTACATTTAACATGTTAAATGAACAGAAGACATGCTATCACTATGTCTGAGTGGATTTCTGTGCAGGCTGAAGTCACAGCTTCACAGGACGAACACCACACAGACAGACACACACATACACAGAGGCATCATCTGTCAAAAGAAATGCCACACCTATAGATTTATTTCCTCCTTAATTCTATTTAAACAAATGGTCTGGGCAGTCATGGAAGCCAGTGCCTTGACTATGCCAATAGAGTGTGTGTGTGTGTGTGTGTGTGTGTGTGTGTGTGTGTGTGTGTGTGTGTGTGTGTGTGTGTGTGTGTGTGTGTGTGTGTGGTGGTGGTAGTGAAGGGGGCAGGCAGACATGACTGGGATAATAAGCGTCATGGAATCTAATCAGATTTCTAAGAGGAATTGATTGTTGTGAGGCAGCCGGTGCAGGAGTGGGGTTGACAATAAGCTGAAATTTAAGTGTTAATTTTTATGCTAATCCTCTGGCATCTCCATGTGATGCAATTTGGTCCAGCAGCCCCTCGACTTTCCGCCGCAGATATGAAATTGTCCCGCGCACAGAGAAAATGTCAGCTTGCCAGACCCTGAAAGCTTGTAATTTATTAGGTATGTTTCTATTAGTATGTGTCACAGTTGTTAGAGAGCCACATGCGCAGGCAGGCAGCCACACCAGCTTGTTCTCTCCCCGTCTCCTTCTCTTCTCCTCCCTCTGTATCTCACTCTCTTTATTCCTCAACCACAACTTGCCTGCGTTTTCTTTTTTTTCGCCCTGCATTGCCATCTACTTCTTTAACACGTGCGCGCGCACACACACACACACACACACACACACACACACACACACACACACACACACACACACACACACACACACACACACACACACACACAATAGGGCACACTATGCTTGTTCTTGAGATGGTCTCGGCTCAGTGGCTGCTACACTGGGGCCTTAATGTATTATCATATATCGGGTGGTCCTTGCCCCCTGGACAAAAGGCTATTTAATACAATTTAATGACATTCCCAAGAATTAGGGGTGGAAAAGGAGGGGGAGCGGCCTGTGTGTGCGTGTGTGCATGCGTGTGTGTGTGTGTGTGTGTGTGTGTGTGTGTGTGTGTGTGTGTGTGTGTGTGTGTGTGTGGAGGGAATGGGGAATGAAAATAGCATCTGTGTTTTTCATGGCTCACCCATGCAAACATTGCAGTGTATAATGCGTGACTCTCCCTCCTCTTTCTCCTCTGGTTTTGTTGCTCTTTTGTCTCCACCTGCAGAATCAAATGTAGTTGAGGAATGGGGGGTGTTGGAGATGAGCCTTTCAAAAATTATATTTTGTCTAGGCCTTAACAGTCGGGGTTGGAATAGTTTTTTGCTTTTTAGAAAATCTTGCAATGTCAAAATGTAATAATGTAATGTAACATTTGATCATAAGTGATATGTGTGCTTTTTTACAAATAGCAGTAGATGCCTCTTTAAAGTGTATATGGAATGTTAATGCTTGATAGAGTCTGCTTTCCCTGTAGTAATCAAACTGTGTATTCATGCACAAGTGGTTTACCATTGGCGTGTGTTCTGGACTTGACACTGCAGACAGAGGCCTGGCAAAACCTCAAAGTTTGTTCACACGGTGCAGTACACTTAAAATACGCGAGTCGGTCAACACAAAGTCCACATCTGCACCTGCCGCAAACCTTAACTCAGTGTGCTTGGATCAACAGGCTCTCTGTAAGTGGAGATAAATATCTGAAAAGATCATTTGGAAAATCCTTAGTTTGTTTATCATAATACGTTAAAGAAGGTCACAATGAAAGACAATGACCCTTAGTTACCACTAAGGAACCCTGCTTGTATTTATTGCACATTTTGAGACCAAGTGAAGTAGCTACAGTATTTACATGTAAGGAATTATTAAAATCAATGTTGTCTTAATAAGTTATAGTGACGGAAATATTAAATATTAAATTACAGTTTGGCGATATGCATATATGCAGGTTATTTATTGATTGGCTTTGCGACAGTGATGAGCAGCACTGCCTCACATGCCCAGTTAAAAAAAGAAGTTAGACAAGTAATGAAAAATGATTTAAAAGGATAATTTGTTACTTTCACAGTTATAGTAAAATAGCTGCATTACTTTTTTACATGCACAAAAAAGTAATAGGGTAGAATCTTCTATGTAGTCCTATAATAAAACAAATTTCATAACATTCATACTGTCACTAGTCCATATACAACAGGGAAAAAGGATTTCAATTTAATTGACTTCAAAATAAAATAAAAATATTGATAGTAACTGTACTTAGTTACCATCACCCTCACCTGTCAGTGGGAAGAAACACAGTCAGGCAGCTTTTTCAACACACAATCACAGAACAAGAACCAATTCATTTTTTAGCGAAGGCACATATTTTCCCATTTTCTGCTTCCATCATCTTCCTCGTTTCATGTTTAAACGCCGCTAAAATCACTGTGCTCACTGCTCATATCTTGAGTGGTGCTAGAAAGCCAGTCAAAACTGTGCTCAGCGGGCCCAGAAAGCACAGTGAAAGGTTTGGATGCAATTCACATATAGGTCAATTAAATGCAACAACATCTGCTCTCTCCCTACCATTTGCATATAGCATTCATATGTTAATGATGTCCCTTGTTTTTTTTTCCTTCTTCTTCTGCATGTGTGTATGTGCATGTGTGTTTATGCACACTATTAGTTGCTCTGTATGTGTGTATTATTTTTGCTGCACTTCCTTCCTATCCTCCCAGTGTCTTTGTATGGGCAAACAAAAAAAGAGATGCAGAACATTTGGATTTATGTTTTTTTAAGAAAAAAAAGAAAAACTAAAAAAGAAACGCATATGCCTGTCCTATTTTCACTTCCTCTCACTTGGTGATTAAAGGGGAGGTTACGCGACTGCCACAGTTGTTCCATTGCTGTGCCCCTGATTTCGACGAGAAGCCCCTTTAACAGCAGAGAAAGCAAGGCCCTATCTCTTCCCCAAGCAGCTTAATGCCTTATAAATCAATGATGACACAGATGGACTAGCGATAATCTATTTAGAATGCCTCACAGCAAATATTGTTGTGCAGATGATTAGACAGCCAGTTATTTTAACTCAGAATCCTAAACCCAATCTTCTGCTTCTCATAATTCTCCTCAGATTTATGCTGGTAATTTGGGATTTGATATTTTTGATGTATGAAATTAATTTTACAAAAAAAAAAAAAAAACAACGAAATGTGAAATGCGAAGATAAGAAATGCACCAAGTGGTAAAAAAATGAAAGTTAAAGCAGGTTGTGGTGGGAAATGCCATGATTGTTTGTGTCTGGGTTTGTGTCTGTGAGAGGTTGCGTGTGTGCGTGTGTGTGTGTGTGTGTATGTGTGTGTCTTGGGTGGGCAGCTTGAGGAACAAAAGACATGAAGAGGTGCTGGTGTCTGTGCCAAGGCCATAATGATAAGGCATGTTTCGTTAAAGAAGGGGGGAGACAGACTTTTAGCACAATTGTATCTCCAGGGTGTGTGTGTGTGTGTGTGTGTGTGTGTGTGTGTGTGTGTGTGTGTGTGTGTGTGTGTGGGTGTGTGTGTGTGTGTGTGTGTGTGTGTGTGTGTGTGTGTGTGTGTGTCTCCCCGTGTGAGTGTGCCTTAGATAGTCTAGTGACACAAGGGGGGCTAATGGCAGTCCAGGGTCTTTGCCCCTTTTCATGGTCGATGGGTCTCAATTTGGCATGCCAGGGTAAGGAGGACGAGGAGGGGGAGGGGGGGGGGGGGGGTACAAAGGGGGGGGGGGGGGAGAAACGAGCAGAAGAGGAGAGCAAAAATGAAGTGGAGATTGTCAGACGTGGCAGCTGCTCGGAGGCCCTGATAAATATAAGCCCTTATTGATCGGTTGAAAATGAAAGATCCCCGAGTGGCGTGCAGTATTTAGCTTCTTGTCTGCCTCTCGTCAGCGGTGGCCTTGGCTTGGAGGGATAGATTTTCAGCTGTGCCTCCGGGCACCACAGAGCGCGGGCTTTGATTTCATCTTTAACCTTTTTCGCCTGCGTTGCCTTGACCTCTGCAGCGCCGTTCGCAGAATTTGTTAGATTTTCATTTTGACATCGACCCCCTCCCTCCGCGTCCCACCCGCCGCCGCCGTCGTCGTCTTCTCTCCCTCCACCCGTCGCCGTCCTCCTCCCCGGACCCACTCCCCCGTCCGTCCTCGCCTCCGTATCTCATCGCCTCCTCTTCCCGATCGTAACCACTCGGCTGTTTCTCCTCCTCTAGGTGGCCATTTCAGTAAGCAGCCGTCAGTCAGGAGTGACAGCGAGAGCCCCCTTGATCCTAACAGGCAGGTTGCATTCCAGCATGCAGTTGGTGTGTTAAGGTAAGCTCACACACAGTTCACACTTTAGCCTGCAGCAAAAAAAAAAAGTCCTCAACTTCAAGCTTTGTCACATTTTTCTAAACCCTGTTTATTTGCTTCTCGCACTGTAAGGATAAAAGAACAAGACACGTACACACACACACACACACACACAGGCACACACGCGCTCACACACTCCAACTGTTCGTCATTCACTCACCATTTAGTCTTATCCCCAAAGGCACTCTGTCTTAAACCAAAACACACACACACACACACACACACACACACGCACACACACACACACACACGCACACGCAGGCAGGCAGTCACACAGCTACAGTACACTGCTGCTATGTGCGCAGACAGAACTTGTAACAATCTGGATTGTGATAATCTATGATAATCATCCACCACATGCCACCTAAAAACGCACATGGGTGGCATTCAACACCCACACTGGCACATTGCTTCAGCGCATCTTGCCTCCCTCTCCTGCTCTCCCCAATGTCACTACCTCCAGCGTCAATGTCACCACTTTGCTCCTTATTTCTCTTTTATGTATGAGGAGGCTCATGCTATAACACACAGCCCACACAGGAGGGTGGAGGGGGGGCAAAAGGAACAAATCTTGAACAATTTATGTTTGGCATTAGTGTAATTGAATCCCACTCGTATATCAAAGAAAGAAACTTGCACGGTGTGGATGATATAAATGCAAGCTAGGGATCCATGAAAGCAGGAATGCGTCCCTCCCCTTTTCACTTGTCTTCTGAACAATGTCGCCCATCGCTTTCTCTTTTTTGAAATTCTCTCCCTCTCTCATCCTTTAGCTAGATGGATGATAAATTCCCAGCCAGAGAGCCAGCAACAGCTGTTGGCAGACAGGCCTGATATGAGAATAGCAGCATAGGATGAGCAGGCATTAAAAATTAATATGCTATTTAGCCTAGGTGTATTTTAGGTATTTGACATTTTCATGTCCGGGACAGACTAAATTTATTCATAGTACAGAAAAAAAAATAAAAATACGCACGGCGGGATAGGTGTCGGGGAGTGGGAGGGGGGTTGGGGGACATGGAAGGTGGGTGCGGGGAACACTAAGTGAAGGCCATTCTGGTTTTATAGTCACCCTGTTTCACCTTCCCTCCCCGTGTGCTCACAGCAGAACATGACAAGGCTGCAGCCCGTTGTGCAGCAAACGCACAGGAGCTCGGATACGTGTGTTCGCCCGGTGCAGCGGGGAGAGATGTTACAATATCATGTTCCACTACACTGACCCTGGCTTTTTTTTTAAATCAGAGCCTAAGCAACATGTCATCTATATGTCCAGTATGGTTATATATAGACAGCGTTGTACGAACCCAAGATAAGACACAAAAAGGCATTTGCTCGTTGAGCGTACGCATATCTGTGTGGTATGTGCAGTATGTGGAGCTCTAAGATTTACAGTACAGTTCGTTTGAAGGTGAAGTTAAGGTCATGCCGTGGAAACGCCAACACTGTCATTTTGAGTTTAAACCGCAGCAGTCGAGAGGAGAGAGTGGAAGAATAGACAACATTGAACACAGTCGCCCTCGTCAGGAACTGTCGCCCGATAAAGATCACAGCGACGGGCCAGGAGGTCGGCGAGAACCAGAGGATAACATCTAGGAAACCAAAGGCCTCCACCATTAAGGGGACATTAAAAAGCAGTGGTGCATTTGGCAGAGTTGCAATTAGGAATGGATCATTTTCTATAATTATTAAGTAATTAAAAAGTCAATTGTATGTCTGATTTCTTTCGTTTCCCTTGATCTAATTTTGGGACTTTTGTGAAGATCAGATTGTCTTTGCTCATTTGCTGTTAGGTTTATGTTTTTTTATGGAAACCATTGTTAAGTAGATGTAACCTTTAAAAACCACAGAACAGTTCTCTTCCTTCAGTGCTTGAATGTCTGTCCTGGATGTTGTCGTGGTGCGTTTGAGGTGCTTTCAGGAGCAGGGTCATTCACTGCATGGAGTCACTCTGTTGTGGTGGAGATGGTTGACCGATCATAGTGTGACACTTAAAATGCTACTGAGCCAACAGGTGGTGGTAAAATGAGGTGACCATAACCCTTGTCCAAAAAGAACAGACGTCATAATTAGTTTAACACATATAAACTTGGTCGTAATCACATAACCAAGATTCCCACAGATCTCAGAACAGTTGGGAAGTAACATGAATGGATTTCCCAAACCAATCATGCTTTATTTCCAGTTAATCAGTGTCATTAATAATGTCAGGTGTTATCAGCTCTTAAGGTTGAAAATGGAGAAGACCAGAAAACACATTGTTGTTTTACTGTATGAATAAGAAAGAAAAAGTAAGCTGTAGGTAACATCTGGTTGCTGGGTATTGACTAATGCCAGTGCTACAGTGCATGTGTGTGCGTTTTGTAGGTCAACCAAAAGGTTGCAGCCACGGTAACCGGTGAATGGACAGTTTGACGGACGGCTATGAAACATACGTCTAAACTCGGGCTTCTGTGCTGAATTTGCTCAGGTTTTTTGAAAACTTAAGATTTAGAGTAAAACGACGGAGATGCAGAACAGTTGAGTTGCATATTGATGAAGAATTAAAAAAAAACAACAAATTCCCTGGATGTCGACTATTCGCATTTATCCAGATCAGAAACTTAAACGCCAGCTGTCATTACAGACAAAATATTCAGCAATGTCAACGTTACATTCTGTTCTATTCTAAACATGATTAAATACAGTTCTGCTGCAAAACACACCACACATACAAAAACGTCGTGGAATTTACCAATAAATTCACCATGCGAATGAACGCTTTCAGGATGAAGACGGTGCCGGACTGCTGTGGAGTCACCGTTCTGAGCTCTGGAGGTCCAGACAGCAAAAAGCCACGTTAGCACGGCCTCCTCTCCCTCTCTGCCTCTCATTCTCCTTCTTTAGTGATTAATGGCTAATGCTGCCCCAGTACATATCCTCCCTCACCCCTTCCTCGCTAATCGCTGTGAAATCTTAGACATGGCCTGGATTTGGCCTCCTGGCGAACAGGAAGTGGGCGATTTCTACCTCCCACATCATCCAGCGCTGCATCGTCCGATTTTCAGTTCTCAACATTAGACATTAAGGACTTTTACCTTTTGTTCATCATGAGAAATCTACTGTAAACTAGGATAAAGTACATAAAGGTCCAGGCGGACACTGCAGTACATGGCTTGAGTCCCGTCTCTTAATATCAGTCAGTGCCGGTTTATTTATTGACCACACACTATTTTCTATTCACTATTTTTGCTGTAGGGTTTGTTAAGATCAGTGGAGTCTGTACTTCTGTCTTCAAACTGAAGAAGCCGCTTCCACCAAACAGGACCCACCATCCGCTGCCATGACAGAGCTGCAAGCTGAATCTCAACAGCACTTTCCGCAGCGCCAATTCGCTGGCTCTGCCGCAGTTTCTCGTGCTCCGACTTCCCGTCGCAGCGCCGCACCGTATAGACGCCGACTCTTATTACCTTGGGGAGCGTTTAAGCGGCTCTGTGTTTAACACCGTAACCTCCGCCACATCAGCAGGGAGAAACCTGGGAGGTGGAAATCAGAGACAGCGCGTGTTCGACTGATGACTGCGATAGAGACGACGCGAGGGAGCGTCAGACAGACAGGGAGACGAGAGGCGCATGTGACAAACCCATTTTATTTCAACCTATTGGATGATCAGTGATTCTTAAGGGGAGGGATAATTTCTTGCGATATCTCTCACTACAAAGTAAACAGAAATCAAAGCCCTTCACGCTCCGAGACAGAGGCATCATATGAAAGAAGCCGTCTTCACAACTCTTTCGTTTCGCCTCTTTTTTCCTCCTGCGTTTCCCATTGATTTCACGTAACTAGTGTTAAGTGAAGCTATTTGGGAGACAACGGATCCACTTGACTTTGTGTCTCGGAGGTAGACGCTGATTGGCTCCCAGTATGGTCAAATAAAGCCTCCGCTAAGTCTATCTTCAGTAGTACTTGTGTTTTTTTTAATTATTCCTAATTACGCGATCGCACTCCGTTTGATGCCCTTGCATAAATTTAGAAGTTGAATTGAGGCATGGAGTGGGTCGCTTCCAGCTCGCGTTGCGGCGTGGCTTCTCAAAGTGCGGCGACGGCCAATGTGCCTTTGAGCCTGCGGCCTCTTGGCGCGTTCCTGTCGTCCCCCATCATTCACATCCTCCTCTCGCAGCATATTGTTCACATCAAACAACCCCCTCGTCACAGCCCCCACTCTCACCCGGCGGACGCCGCCGCCGCCGCACCCCGGTCGCTCCCGTCATTATCAGGATCCGCGGACGCTGACGTTCGTCTCGCAGGAGCTTCAGAAGGGTTGGACGTGCAGCTTGACAGGCAACGGCCATGGAGCGGGAGTCGAACTCGAGTTCGCCGCCGAGGACGGTGGGTCCGGAAAAGAGCAGGCGGGTGCAAATCAAATGTCGCCAGCCAATCAGGGAGTGCAAAGTGAGGTAGTTGGGAAAGATAGAATAGACCATTTAAAGAGCAGTGGGGGGGCGGGGAGGGCTCCGACACACACACACACACACACACATACACACACACACACACACACATCCGCTCAGGGGGGCTTCTCGTTCCGTCCCATCATCCTCTCAGGATATCAAGTTGTAATTGATATATGGGGTTGGCTGTCTCTCCCCACCTCCCCACACACTTACTGTACCGTACGTGTGTGTGTGTGTGTGTGTGTGTGTGTGTGTGTGTGTGTGTGTGTGTGTGTGTGTGTGTTCAGGTTGACTTATCTAGATTTCACCCGTGATTCTTCCTATTGCCCTCTCCATGGCTCCCCCATTGTGGGTTGGACAGAGATAGATGAGCAGAAGGGAAAAAAAGGAAAAAGGAAAACGGTGCATCTTTCAACGACGCTGCTAAAGACTTAATGTGTTATTAAAGTAACTTGGAGCGTATTAGCACGGAGAAGCCTCGACTTCATTCACATCCTCTGCATCCCTCCAACCCCCACAGACCCCCAGCGCCTCCCTCTCCCTCCTTTGTGGCGTCGCTCGCTCGCTCGCTCGCCTCGGCAAGCTTCCTGAATTAAACTGCCGGCTTCCTGTTCTTTTATATGCACGGCCACATCTGGGGCGCCCGCTCGCAGGGCCCCGCCGCTTAATAACAATCACCTTCCCTTTCACTCGGCCCTGATTGTTTCTAATTCGCCCTGACAGATAGTAGCTGACAAGCCGCCCGCGCCTCCCTCCCTCCGTGACCCGAGCTCACTCAGCACACTTATAAGGCCTGTCATTTTTAATATTTGATTTTCACTTCGTAAAAAGTTATGTGTTTTAGAGCTGCCACAGCCGCCGCCGCCGCCCCCTCCGCCACTTCCTCTCCAATCGTGTGATGAAATCAGTATTTAACTGAAACCACGTCCGATGGCCATCCCTCTCCCCCGCCGTCTCCCTTCCTCACCCTTTCCCTTTATCCTTTTCTTACCCCCCCCCCCCCCATCGCTTTTGCTTCCTCTTTTATTAATTGTCTTTTTTCTCTTGGCGCCGTCATAATTTCAAACTCCTCCTCCGTTCTGCCACTTTCGCTCAATCTCTTAGTTGTTAAAGACAAGGCAGGTGGATGAATGTAGCAGCAGGATTGTATAGACTTGCACGTAAGCCCCTCTGTAACCCACAGTGAGCCACCTTTGCAGCCACATTCATCCGAGCGTATACAGCACAAAGCCACATGGCTGAGAAAAGAGCCATGCGTATTGACAAATAACTGGCATCCGCATCCGTCCGTCAGACATGCAGCTCGCCGGCTTCCAGTGTTATTTGCTTTCCATTGATTCCCATTATAAGTGTATGGAGCCATGTAAAATGCATATCAGGTAGGCTGATCATTAAATGAAAGGATGGATTCATTGACAGCTTGATGGATGACATTTTGCAAAGCAATCAATATAGGCCTTCAATAAAAACACAATTTGGAGCTTAAGACAAAGAAGTAAAAAAAAAAGCTGAAGATAGACAAAGAAAAGAAAGACAGCGATTAGAAGACGGATGCTCGTCCTCACTTCTCTTGTATTCTGAGACATTATCATTAAATGTTTTTGTTTGGAGTTTTACTGCAATATGAACTGCGATATGAGGTCATTTTCTGCAAAGAGACTGAAGAGAGACTTCAAGTGTCTTAATGTATTATTTATAGTATTTGAAATTAGAAATTAGAATTTTTCTCTAGAAAAAGAATTAACCAAGAAAGAAAAAGTAATGTAAACTGAGCAAAATAATTAAGAGAAGTACATGCAATATGAATTATGATTATGAAATGAAAGCACAAGATGATGTTTACTTTCATAAATTACTGTACAGAGAAATCGAAATGAAATAAGCTGTAGACTGAGCAAAGTTACCGAAAACAGTGTTAGGTTATAACTTTAACTGAAGTTTTTAAGGTAACAAATTGCTTCAAATAAGCTCAAATATTATGCAAACAATAAAAATGAATTTATCATTACTGTATGTCCTGGCAACACTAGTCCTGTTAACCTGTATGTAATTAGTTACAGTAAAAGTTGTTTTACAGGCTGGTTTGGCAAAGTAACTAATCTAGCATTAGTGGGGCCCCAGGGGCCCAACGGAGGAGCACAATTCTATCCATGGTGTGTGAAAACGCGGCATCGGTCGCATTTAAACACTTACAAACAACTTACTCTGCTATTATTCTCGTGTGTGGCTGCTCTCTGGTTTAAGAGCACCATAAATCATACCATGCACACTCTACATCACTTTCACAGATAACCCAATCATCCACCAACTCTGCAAACACTCTTTTTTTTCTGTAATTGCACTAAGCTTTGTGCGCCCAAACGTCGCCTAACAAACACACTTTCACCCCTCCTCCCAGCCCCAACCCACACACCAAGACATACTTCCATTTCGGGACACCAGGGTGCCCCGGGCGCACCCACTGCCATTCTCCGTCTTTACCCGACGACAAAAACACAACTAATTGGAGTACCACTGCATGTTTTCACTAAAGGCACAATTTAATTACATTTGAGCTGGGAATGAGTATTTTGGGAATGTCTGTATGTTCATTCAAACAAATGGAGCGAATGAAAAGCAATATTTGTTTTGCTTTGATTAGGAAACGGGCAGGGTAATTTGTTAAGGAGAAAAAGAGTGAGGGCAGAAAATCTCTGATTAACCCCCAGCTTTCCAGCGGCGGGCTGCTCCCACTCTGTTGCACTCACCTGCAGACACACACACACACACACACACACACACACACACACACACACACACACACACACACACGCACACACACATATGGAAACATTAATGAACTTTTGCTCCCGGCTTTGAGACTCTGACCTCCATCCTCTGCTCTCCTTCTTCTTCTTTCTTCCAGTGTGTGTGTGTGTGTGTGTGTGTGTGCGTGTGTGTGCGCGCCTCTCTTCTCTCCATGATCTCCAGTCTCTGTCCTGTGGTCCTCCTGTTCATAAATCCTTTATTAATAACTCAGTGAATAATGTAAAGAGTATTGTTTTCTCCAAGGTTGTATTAATAAACATGAATGAATTTATTTGTCTTCACCAAAGCATGATTAATGCACATTGATGCCTGGATATTGCTCACTCTGCCCTGCATCACCAAGCACATATTACCCCACCCCCACACTGTCACTCCTACTACACACACATACACACACACATACAAAAAGACCTATCAACATTAAATATTTATGGCATAATATTAATGGTTTTGTAAAGAAAATAACAAGTTATTAATCCTCTGATTAACAACTGATTAACCTTTTTTATTAAACATGTGATCCGTGCATCATCGACTCAGGATATGTTGACTGACTGCTCTGCAGAATAATTATTTTTGTGTCTTTTCTAATTGCAAAATTCGCATGGCTGAACTATACGCCCGTGCGTGCGCGCCTTCCCTTCCCTTTCTCCCCGACACGCGCGCCGATCCTCCGCTTGTTCACACGACGCGCGACGTATGTAGCCCGAGATGACGGCGAGGGATAACGGAGGAGAGGAGAAACCAAACAAGCAAACATAACATAACTGGCGCATTCTTTTGCATTGAGCGGAGAACAAGAGCGCCGCCTAAATTTAGCCGCGGATCTCTCTTAAAACAATGGGGTTTAATTCACATATCCGTTTATTCTGCAGTCACTGGCGTGGGGTGGGAAAGTGGAGCGAAAACACGGCTCAAGGACAAAACATTTTCTCCTTCTCTTTTGCTTCTGCTCATCTCAAACCCATTGTCTGCGTATTTTTAGTTCTCGTCAACCGAAAGACAATTATGTTATGTTTTCTGACATATTGGCACTGACTTCAGATTGCAGTAGACTGAATTAGACACAATATGAGCCTCTACAGTATTTCAAATCCACCTAGTGGATTAAAAACACTGTTTGGGGGGTTTGTGCAGCCAAAGCGAGTAAATAGTCATTATGTAGGTTTTTAGAGCCGGATGTTAAAGATGCGATATTACAGGATTGTTTTCCACAGTTTAATTAAGTATCGACGCGTTTTTGTGCCACTTTACAGTCTTCAACCGTGAACTCAGCGATATTTTTATAGTTTGTTCAATACAACTGGACCTTAAGTTCTGTTGTTACACCTTCCCTTCAAAGCGCACGGACTCCAGGACGGAGGAGTCCACAATTAAGTGAATTTAGCACATTTGAGCGGCGACGGGTGTTTTATTCGCAAACATTAGCTTTACTGAGCAAGATTTAAGTCTCTGTGATTTGAGGCAAAAGCATTTGGAAATAACCGCACGGCTTCTCAGACACATAGGATTAACTGGGCTTACTGTGCAAAACCACTGGTGTGGTGTTTTAAGTGCAGTACTTGAGCAACTTAATTTGTTTCCACCAGCGAAATGTTCTACTTGCTGTCACTTGCGTAGAAGTGTATTTTAAGAGCACGAGTTCAGCTGATCACCTCACAGCATTGCATGGATCGTGGGTACTTCCGGACCAGGACGGTGGACGTGCTGATGCTCTGGCAGGTAGTTTGAACAGGGGTCTTTCTTACAATGACACTAGTAAATATCCACTAAACCCTTTAGTTTAAACATCTTTATTTAAACGTGTTGTAATGCTTCTATCTGCTGTCTGTCTCAGCCACACCAGGCTGTTCTATAGCCCAGTTTACATGATGCCAGATCCATTAAAGACACCATTTTTGTATAATATAGCGACAACCGGAATTGTTTTGTCTGTGCCGCATGAAGAGAAGTGCGAGTTTAGTGAACACTTGTGTTTTCATTATTTGCTTTATGATGTCTTGCCTCTCCTAAAGCCCGTCCATCCCCTATTCTGTCTCCTTTTTGTTCTGCCTTTTAACTCCTGCCATCCTGGGAGTCCATACAAACCAGAACTCACACAAATGGATATAAGAAATGAAATAAAGTCTATATCTCAGAAGTTGATTTTAGTGATGTGAGTCCTAATTACAGATCATTTATTCCTGTGAAAAAGAAAATCTGTTCTTCCTGCATTGTTGCCCTGGATGCTAGTTTACTGTGCCGGAACCCGCCCCACTCATACATGTCTGTTCTTCCTCTGGTCATTTTACTCCGCTGCTTCTGTTCCTGCCGTCTCTTAATTTCACTCCCTCTTTTTTGTAGCTGCCTTTTTTTTTGAAGATGTCATCAGAATGAATTAGTCTGATCCCAAAATATGCTGAAGGACGTATGGTTTGGCCCAGTTTCTGAGGAGTGTTAGGTTCAGTTTTTGGTCATTCTGTGTGTGTGTGTGTGTGTGTGTGTGTGTGTGTGTTTGTGTGTGTGTGTGTGTGTGTGTGTTGGAATTGGATTTTTCAGAGTCCCTTGGGTGTCAGAGGGTATTTATAGTGCTGAGGTAGACTTTGTGGTAATTAAGAAACAGTAAAGGTGGTTAATTCTACTTTTCTGATCAGTTTCTGAATCTTCTGTCTGCCTTTTATTTGAAACACACACACGCACGCACACACACAGGCACAGGTGGCAGGTACATGAGCCTTAAGCCTCTTATAACTCTTTGTCTCCATGCTGCGCAGACACAACACTGTGTCAGGGAGAGGTTTAGGCATGGTGCGGGCCTTCCTTAATTACTGGGGGATCGCTAAGCAGATATGACTGTTCTTTCCCTGCAGTAGGTGCTGGGTCAGTGGTGGCCTATGGGATTAGCTGTACACACGAGCTTCAGTTAAAAAAAAAAAAAAAAAACTGGGAGAAACAAGTCGAACAGCATGGAGAGAGTGCGACGCAGAGGACAGACCCACTGTAACCGTTCTGCTGAGTTTCGACTGCTATTGTCTCTTTAAGCTGAGCATAGTAAAGAAAATGAGCTGTTATTCACAAAACATCTGGAAAACACTTGTTTACCAGTAAGTACAACGATATCAAGAAATGTAATGAATACAGTTGGTTTAATGCGAGGGTCACTGAATGGTTCAATGTGTATGAAAGTGTGAAATGTGAATCATATGCTTGAGTCATACCTTTTGAATTACACATCCCCTCTAAGAAAGACGAACACACACACACACACACACACACACACACACACACACACACACACTCCTCTCCTCTCTGGAGCACCGTGGTCTGTCACTCCGCTGTGCACACATTAGATTTGTCACAGAACAAATAGAGACACGTTGCGCGTAGTCAAAACACTCCAAACTGCCGTGAGTTTCAGTGGGCGGGAGACATTTGCGCCTCCTTGTCACCAGCGTGAGTTTGGACGTACCATCGCAGGAGTTTTGGTGACAGCCCAGTGAAGGCTGCTTTGTTTGCCCAAGTCGGCTCCATTCCCTTTAATGAGCCATTATGGTTGTGTTTTGTCTCGGTTGTGTTCGTTGGCTGGCTGGGTTTCTGAGACGGCTTGACAGAGGAGGAACGGGTAGGGGGCTTCAGGCCTCGTGGTGTTTGAAGAGGGATAATCCATGGGAAAGACGCATAGTGAGGAAGCCAGAACTGTACAGCTTCAATTTTAAAAAAAACCTTCAGGTTTCACTCAATGACAGCGTCTTTGTCCTCCAGTGTCCAGTGTCCTCCCCACAACATCACACTCCCACCTCTGTGACTGATCTTCTGCTGGAATTCTGTGTTTATGGCTGGTGTTACTGGAGTCCAGTCCTCCAAACAGTCCGAGGTTTGTCTCATCAGTCAAAGGAACGTTCTCCCCTAAAACGTTTAAGATTTTACACAGATGTTCCAAATAACGTCTGTCTCGACACTCTCTCCCCCGATGCTGCGTTCGCGAGCCCGTCGTCATAATAGCTGACCTTTGTTGAGAACAAAGATGGCTGCAGTTCCTTGGAAGTTTTCCTTGGATTTCTTACTTGAGACGAGCCACAGTTGTGCTTTGATGTTCTGCCACAAGGAAGGATCACTATTGTTCAAGTCTCTGCAATTTGTAGTTTTTGTCTCTCACTGTGGATCTTCGGAGTCCTTGGCCTTCAAATAGCTTTGAAATCACTTCCAGACTGATCGGCGCAGTGGGGCTTTTTGGATAGACCAAGTTGACAGCTTCTTTAGCAAAATTTGAAAGTTGTTAAGTTTAGTTTTGCCCAGAAACAATCAAATAAAATGCTCTATGAATAATTACTGAATTAGTTTAATCTCTGTCACTCCGAGGTTCTGTAAAACCTGTAGATTTCTCCCCGTTGGAATCAAAGCCTTTGTCTTGAAGATGAGTCCTCCTCCGTCTTCCTCCGTGTCTTCTCTACGCTTCCTTTCTCCCGTCTCCTTCAGGCTCGGAGGTGCAAGACACTTCCTCTGAGCACCACATGGTCGACTGTAACAGAGCAGGATAGGAGATGATGGGGATGCTGAAGGGGGGGACGCGGGGAGTCGGGTGGCTAAGCAGACACGGTGACAACCCACCTGTCAGCAGCCACTCAGAGTAATTGGTAAACGAAGGCCGCGGGACAGCAGCGGTGCCCCCTCTCCTCCCTCTGTTCTTTGATGGGTATTTGAAGTTGCCAGGCAGGCGCCGGAAGCTCGTTCCCACCTTGTTTGATTCAGAGAAAGACAGAGGGTTGCCTGGAGAGAAGAAACGGGGAAGAGGTGAAAAGAGCACGTGTTAAATATGAATCGGACCGGTGAGTTAGACGGGGAGTGGACGGCCGCGCCTGTACTTTTCATCGCCGACCGTGAATGGGTAAATGTGTTTTTCTTCCGAGTTCGACTCTTCCTCCTCTCTCAATGCCAATCCTAGCCATCAGGCTCTGTTTGCCCTCTAATGAAACATATTCATCTTCATCTCACTCTCTCGCGGCTCTCAAACTCACTTTACAGCATAGTCAATTAAACCCTTAGGGGCCACTCTGTGCGTAAAAGGATATATAATGCTTTGACATTTCAGTGAGTCCACATTAGGCACACCCATAGAGCACTGTGCTTTGAGCTGGATGGGAAAGAGTCATAGCCAGGCCTAGAGGTACAGTAGAGGGAAGCCAGTCAGAGGGATTGGGTCTCTCATAAGCTAGTTAGCGCTTTGGATTCAGTTACTTATGCTGATGTAATAGGGCAACTGTAAGCTGATCCTGGAGTCTCTCTGTGACCCCTACACTGGCTCTTGTTCTGATATTAGGCTACCTAATATATACTAATGTGTATATAGTGTAACGATAGACTAACTAACACATAACCGAAATGGACTTCACTCAATAAGGGAGTTTATTAGCGTTGTAGACTTCCATTTAGGCTTCTTAAATTTTCAAGCGTGTTCTTCCAGGGACTTTTTTTTCTGCGAGCCTCATCCCAATCATCCTTTTTTTTTTTTTTGCCTTGTGTGCTGGAGCTGGTTCCTCCCAGACATCCACACAGTCATCAGAACAAGTGGGGTCAGCAGTGCGACGGTGCAAAGCAAGTCTCCAGACAAGCCTGTTGCCCTGGGGTTGTGTTTGGTGTGTGTGTGTGTTTGTGTGTGTGTGTGTGTGTGTGTGTGTGTGTGTGTGTGTGTGTGTGTGTGTGTGTGTGTGTGTGTGTGTGTGTGTGCGTGTGCGTGTGCGTGTGCGTGTGTGCGTGTGTGTGTGTGTGTGTACAGTAGGTCTGCAGGCTTGCCTCTCCGGGCCGTGAAGCAGCTCGACGGGGCCCACTTCTCCTTAAGCCTGAGAATCGGCCCCCGCTCCTCCGTCGCGCCCATCTGACTCGAGGGCTCGCACTTTGTGTCGTGCAAAAGCGAACACTTCACACGCTTTTTTTTTTCTCTCCCTTTTTTTAAATATAAGACAAGTGAGGTCAAAAGCGTTCTCTGAAGGAAGTGGTTTTGATCGCAGTGCATTGTTGTTTCTTCGACACATGCCGATGGTGATGACACAGACTATTTTCCTTTCGCACGATAGGTTAAAGTTCCTGGATTAAGCATTGAGTTAAAACATAAGTACGTGTGCTCACAAGCATTTTCATAACTTTCACATTTCCACATAGTCTGACGGCGTTGGTGTAAAAGAGCCATAACACATGTTTCCAGTTACGTTGCCTAGTCTAGTGGAGCATCATATTTTCACTGGGAACTACAGTATATCGAATCCTCACAATATGGTCATCTCCTTTCATTAATCATAATTCTGATACATCAAACAAGTGTTTTAAGTTTTCATTTGAATATGTTAAATGTGGCTTTTCGAGTAGTTGGGATGTGTGTGGAATCCAGGCCATGGTTCCTAACTTTGCTAATATCGCTTTCCTCTAATTACGTCCTGCCGTCACGTCCGGTGGATAAAGCTTTTAATTCACTGCAAGCCATCTCAGATTTCCTATTGAAAGAAAGATAATGCAGTTGTCTTTTTGACTAGGATACTAATGCTGACTGTTTTATGTTGGATTGCATGTGGTGGCGACATATTTGTTGATCGTGTTTGTTTGTATCAATAGATCTCAGTGTGTGAGTGTCTGTAAGACGGGTAAACTCTGTTTTGTATGCCCAGCCACCGGTATGTAGAACAACAGCGCCGGGCTGCCATTGTCTCGCGCTGCTCTATAGGGGTTAGTTGGCACTGCCTATGAACAGATGTGTTTCAAATCATTGTTTTTATTTACCAGTGATAGGCGAGAGCTCAAGAACATGTCCCCCCGTTTGGATTCATTCATTCGGACAGTGAATTTATGCAGAGATGCTTGAAAACCTGGATCTTCTTCTGCATGGAACGACAGGGCAAATGTATTATTCATAAAAGCTAATGCATTGTTTCTGTTGCTTTATATCTGTTTTTTGTTCTCTCATCCTTCAGCCCCTCGTCCCCACCCCACCAACCGCTGAAATCTCTCAGGCAAAGGTTGGCAGTTAAATGTCTGTGTTGAAATGAGAAGTTTGAAAGACAAAGTGCTATCTTTGTATATATATATATATATATATATATATATATATATATATAAATACATAGGTGTGTGTGTGTGTGTGTGTGTGTGTGTGTGTGTGTGTGTGTGTGTGTGTAAACTGATTTAAATCGCTCTTTGAGCCCTACAGAATAGCGCTTTAAATGTTAAATGGGGGTTGAAGCCTGCCTGAACTAATTTGTAGGGCTTTGCACCGTGTTGACATTTAAATGTGATAAGAATAGCAAACTGTACCGCCGACCTATTTTGAAGATGCTTTCGGAATACATTCACATCAGCTGCGACCTATAATTAATAAAAAAAGACAGGCCTCCCTCGCTCCAGATTTGATTATAATACAACCTTATAAACACACCAGGGATAGATGAGAGGAGACGAAGAAGAAGGAGAAACTAGGGGAGGGCAGAAAAGAGAAGAATAAGGGGAATAAAAACAAGAGAAATGATGGGGGCAGGAATTAAGAGGGAGGTGGATTGCGAACACCTGGTCTTTGAGGCAGATTGCGTTGGCTGGCTGCTGTGCTATCACATTACTCTGATCCTGCCTCTCTTGTTTGTCAGAGAATTGAGGAGAAAGAAAGAGAGAGACAGAGGCAGAGAGAGGAAGACGGAGAGAGAGAAAGAGAGAGAGAGAGAGCCGGTGGTGGTGCGGGGCGGGGTGGGGGTCTGCGAAATCAGCATGCAAATAACACCACATTGTTAACTTAATCAGATGCAGGGGGAGAAAATATGGAGAGGGATGGGAGAAGTAGTGGTGGGGTTGTGGAGGGAGGAGGGAAGGGGGGGGGGGGTGTGGAGGTTGCCAGGGAGGTGAGGCAGAAAGAAAGACGTGTTTTGTGGTGATGGAAGATGGCAGAGGGCACAGTAGATTATAACCACCCACGCCCCCCTGTCCCACCACAGCCCAGAACCAACACCCTGAGGTTGCTCTGGAACTCATGGAGGACACGCGCGGCACATTGTGTGTGTGTGTGTGTGTGTGTGTGTGTGTGTGTGTGTGTGTGTGTGTGTGTGTGAGTGTGCGTGAGGGGGAGATTTGTGGGAAACCGATGCCGTCCCTCTAGCGCTCCATCAAGTTGCAGGCAGTTAGCATTCATCCACTGAGCTCGTCTCGTCCAGACCACCGGTGTCAGACATTTCCATAATGCTCCTGTAAATGTCAAGACATTTCTATCATAAACAATAGAAGTTTTGAAGTCCAACTTACCCTCAGTAGCCACTTAGACGCTAATGACAGCAGTTGTGCCTTAAAGGCCACAGCTGAGTTACTCCGGATTTCTTCTTTATATTGACACCTGAGGAAGGCATAAAAAGTCGTGCCTGCAATATTTACATGTTGAAACGTCTAATTAAAACAAAAAACAAAATGCTTTATTTTTTTTAAGGGCGTTCTGAGTGATTAGCTTGTAAGTGAGTAGACTCCAAGGTGTCCAACAGGACATGTACAGCGCATTGCACCACAGTGAGGTCATTTCAATCATCCACTGAACCTAGCGCATCACACACACGCGTGCGTCCTGCAGCCTTTGGTGAATTGAAGCTTTGATGCAGACAGACGCAAGGAATCCTGGGACACGGAGTACATTCAGAGACTTTACAACGCTTCATTAACTTTAGACTGCTTCATTTGCTGTGAACCATCATTAAATGTAATTCCAGTCCAATTCTGCCTCACGCGGTGACACACACTTGGGCTGTTTTGCGTGTGTGCGTGCGTGTGTGTGTGTGCGTGCGTTTTGGAGTCCGGTTCACAGCGCGGGCCTTTAGAAAACGGCGCTCCTCTGAGGATTCACCAACTTTCCCCCCTTCCCGCTTTAATCACGGCCGCCGTTCGCTGAGTTGCTGGCATCAACGCAATCGTTCTCTGCTGACACGTCTTTTCCTTCCCTCAGTTTTTTTCCTCTTTATCATCTATTATTGCTTTTATTTCATCCCGTAAACCTTTTAATCCCCCTTCACCCCCTCCCAAGATCCATCTCTGATCTTAAGAGCAGCCACCACAGTGTTTTTCTGATAAAGTCTGATAGATAAACATGCTCTCTTATGTCCCCGAGGCCCTACGCCCTCTCTCCTGAGAGCACACCCTCTAAAGCACTTCCTCTCCTACAATTAGTCTGTAATAAATACACCCTGGCCTTAAAGTAGATAATGCACTCACTCTCTTCCTTTTATATTAAGTGCCACATTAGCTTGCTGTACATATGTGACTGTGAAGTGAGAGTACAAAAAGTGCCAGTTTGTTTTTTTGTTACTTACTTTCTTTTCTTCTGCAGTCACGCCAACCGCTTGCGAGAACAATAGCGGTTGTGAGGCCACTAAGAGATATTGTAACATATGCAGAGAATCACAAGCATTTCCACTCAAGTCTCCGTTTCCTGATGGCTTTGATAAGATTAGTTTGCTTTCTTAAACAGGAAGTGTGCTGCTTAAAGAAAAGAAGACACACCACGGTTACATAATAAGTTTAAACTACTTCTCAGAGACCCAAAGTTCCCTTCAAACTCTTCAGATTAACAAGAAAAAGAAAGAAATGAATGAAAGATGGAGAAAAAGTGAGAGAGACGGAAAGAGGGGAGTTTATCAAAGTGATGGAATAAAGAGAGATTTAACACGGTCATATTAAAAAGACATGCGGCAGTTTCAATATTTAAAAATCCCATTTGCTTCGACAGAAGAGCTTTTTCATTCAAGAGCATATGGCAGCGGTACCTGGATCCAGCGTCTCTCTTATCTCCCTCAAAGACACAGAAAGAAGGATTAAGGGAGGTGGCGCTGGTAGTGGGGAAGAGAGAAACAGATACTTTCAAACAGACATCCAGACATTGAAGAATCATTCAATTATCGGCGGCATGATGTAAAATAATTACCTGACTCGCTTCCTGTAATGAGTGTTGCTAATTAGCCATAGACTTTTGTTTTAGTTGAAAAAAGAAAGAGGAAGTCCCAAACTCCCAGCAGCAGAGGAAGCCGTGAAAAGATATGTTGTATGTTGAGGTAGCACCCCATCCTTTCTCTAAACACACACACACACACACACACACACACACACACGCACACACAGGGCTTTACTATAGGCTCGCTTGGCTTGAAGGCACAATTTACCCTGCGATGTATGCACACACAGCGCTCGGTAAATAGTCGAGAGTGCAAAAAAGATCCTTCTTCTCTTAATTAGCTGTGTAACAATTAAAGTCTCCTGTTAGTAAATTGAACCTTTGTCTCTCTTGCCTTCCTAGTTTGATTTTAGCACCTGTCACAACAACCCCTCCCTTTGCCACCACCTCCACCGCCGCCACACACCCACCCACTATTACCTCCACCACCACCCCGCCTCAACTGTAGTCATTATGCAAAACTCCACCAGAATGCGCCCAGCATGTGCGGAAGAAAACAGCAATTATTTCTGATATTCTGTTATTTAGGCCGCACTGACATTCAGCTACTATCGCTTCCTCTCTGTTTGTCTCGTTCTCGCCGCCACCTGAGAAAGAGAGTGCGACTCGGCTCCACTTTGTTTCGGTCTCGGGTTTGAATCCGAGTCCACGCAGGCAGTGTCGCCCATAACGTGACCTACAAACTCCTGTGTGTGTGTGTGTGTGTGTGTGTTTGCGTGCATGTGTGCATGTCTGTGTGTGTGTGTGTGTGTGTGTGTGTGTGTGTGTGTGTGTGTGTGTGTGTGTGTGTGTGTGTGTTTGCGTGCGTGTGTGCATGTCTGTGTGTGTGTGTGTATGCGTGCGTGCATGCGTGTGTGTGCTTGCAGCAGTGACATGCAGCACGGAGGGCGACCGCTGACGTAAGACGCGGCAGATACACTGCGGCCATTGTGCCTCTGGCCTCTTTCCTCCCGCGGCCTAACCATGCGTGAGGGCTCCACAGTGCCATGTTTGTTGTCTAACACACACATACAGTACACAAAGCTTTGTGTCCTGCTTTTCTGACTGGTTGGACAGGAAGAAGCGTTAAGTCAGCGCACAAAGAGCGGAGCGGAGCTACACGTGTATGTACCAGGGTCGCTGTCTGAGTGGAGCAGCAAGCTGATCTGCGAGGCCGTTTTTCAAGTAAAAGTCATAAAAATAAAACAACAAAAGCAAAAAACAGAACAAGTAAATGAAGAAGGGAACCATCCTGCAGTCGGTTGTGTTAATTTTTTACGCTAGTTACTTTCTGCTTTGTTGTTTATTACACCTCTTTGTACGTCTGGGCCTTGAGCCTGCTGGGCCCAGTCCTTGTGATTAGCATCCGTACTGGACTCAGGCAATTTTAAAGGCTGACGCCACTGAGAGAGACTACATGCATTTAACCTGAACTGAGCTGAACTCAGCATTCACTGGTATAAACCTTTAGTCAAGAATAAAGATATATTATTGGCAGTAATTCTGTTTTATACACAATGACTTCATGGACAGACACGACTAAAAAAAAGAACTAACTGCAGTCGCTGCAGTATTAAACTGAAGCATTGATGCACACTCACTATCATTATCATGTCACTTAGTATAATTTTTATTTATTCTCCGGCTTCGGCTCCTGTCACTGTACTTCACTAAACAAGAGACTGCTTAACAAATATTTGGCACTATTAATCCCGCGCTCGTCGCTCGGCTTTATTCGCTGCTGCAGGGGTCCGTCCACGCCACTGTGGCCGCTATTGTAGCGCGCTCGGGAGGGGAGAGGTGTTCGCACACGCACGCACGCACGCACGCACACACGGAGACAGAGACATCTGCAGGTCATCATCATCATAGTGGGAATAATACCAGGGATGGTTATCATAAAGGGAAGCTTTGAGCTCCCGGCTGTCTTGGGAAGATGATTTGGCTGGCCCGGAACAATGAACTGTGGGAATCCGCTTGTCCCGCATTGATCTTCCTCCCATGGCATCCCCTGCAAGGCTGTCAGAGCGACGGACGGATAAAAAGACCGAAAACATTTTTCTTTCTCTCCCTCGCGCTCCCTCCCGGTGTCTTTCTTTTCTCGCTGTCAGGAGGGCTCCCACTGATCAGCGGGGATGAGCTGAAAGTTGAACTACCTGTTGACAGGACCTCTTAAACAGCCCTCAAAGACATATTGTTTGAGAGAAAGAGGGAGAGGCACAGGCTCCTGTTCATTCATATTTGCCACTTATCTATTGAGTCCGCACTCTCATCAAGTCCTTACTCCCTTGTTGTTATTTTTTTCTGCATTACAGTGGAGGCCTGTGTTAATCCAATATTATTCCCAAGCTTTACGTTGTCAGATGTTTTATGTTCAGGCGCCACATTATGCCTCTTTTTGGTCCCATCACACTGATGCTGGTTGTTGTTTGTTGTAAATACTGATCTCGGCCACATCCGCAACTCAGCTTTTTAAAAATAGAACAATCAATTCTTCAAGCTTCACATCTTTCTTGATAGCGAAAAAAAAAGGCCTTATGAGTTTTGATCAAGAGGCTCCAGGCATGAGATGGAGTCAGGATTGAATCTGGCAGCGGCTGTGTGACTATCTTCCATGTGCAGTTTCGGAGTGTTTTTTGCCTCATTACAGAAAGTAATAATGCAGCGAAGTCAAAGAGCGAGAGACAGAAAGGGAGAGTTAGAAATAGAAAGAGAAGAAGAAGAAGGAAAAAAAAGGGCCGCTTTTTTATTGGATTAATTAGACGCCTTTCAAAGACCACCTGCAACAGAACAAAACACAAGCCAGAGAGAAAGTCTTACGTGTTCTGTTCTTCTCGCCGAGGCATTAAATCCAACTCAACCAACTTTTACCAAGGTGTAATTGATCTTGTTAAAAATCGACGAGGAAGCTCTGTTTGTACTTTCAAAACATATTTACAGCTTTTGAATGGCTCCAAACAGCTCCCGCTGCTTGTGCACCCGCTAAATGCTTCGCATCCCAACTCTCTCAGTACATGCAACATATGGTAAATAGCCACATTGTCCCTTCAACATCAAACTGCTGTAGCTGCAGCCCAGTCGTCTCATTAATGATTTGGTGCAAATATGATGGAATTCAGCACATTGTTAATAATGATTGATTTGTTTAACGCAATGAGTTTGTTCATTAGGACTTAATGAGGTATTGCATTGTGATTAGTCGATGGCTTTTCGTGTCGATACATGCCAAAATAACAAAGTAAAGTCCAACTAATGGTTTTTCGATCCTTTTAGTTTCCCTACATCTTGTCTTAAATGTCAGAGGAAACTTTTATGACAGAACTCAGACCTGCAAAATTCTGCCAGAATTTGCGTAGGAAATTGTTCATTTTTAAATATCGAAACAACCTTTCATTTATTTCAATAATTGATATGGCTACAATGCGAGAGGAGCACATATATATTAAATCCCTTATGCATTTATGATGCATGCTACTATTGATAAGACAGAAATTAACTGAGCACATATTAATGCTGACTGAAATACACTTCCATTGTGCTACAGACACCACTTATAATTAAGCTGAGGCACGGCGAGAAAAAAAAAGCAGAGACGCAAAATGCATTAAGAGAAACTGAGCGAAATCTGTTTCTGCGTCTGTGTGTGCGTGCCATGGATTTGACTGTGTTTACAGCTGCACGTGGTGCTTTACTGAATAATAAACCTCAAACTATAAAGACAACAACTGAACTGTCGTGAGAAAATGCTAAAGGAAGTCTTTGTGGTTTTCGAGGTATCAGAGGAGCCAATAGTTTTAATGAGGCAGCAATGCTGTACATGCCAGGAAATGATAAGGTTATACAGGTTAGAATAACGGCAGATAGATACTGTAACAGTCTACAGAGTGGATGTGTTGTTCTGAAAGACGTCTGCAACGGCTGCACAGCCATGGCACAGACAGCGAGACGTAACAGGGACAGAGTGACCCCAGATCTGCCTTTAACACAACTGGTAAGAGTGACAAAGCTGAGTCTTTGTCTTTTTAAAGGTGTATTCCTGTTACTTTAATGTTTAGCTTGTTTTCAGCACATATTGAAGGAGGGGTTCTAACAAAGAGCGAGGAGGGTGTCAAACAAACAGGCTGTTGATTTCTGTGAGCAGTCATTTGATAGCGGTTTGGTGAGTTGCAGCATTCTCATCATGTCTTTTAGAGGGCATTCGCATACTGAATTGTTGTCTTTAGTCAAAGGCTTGTGTTTGACTGCGTGTTGTTGCCCGTGTGTATGCGCTCCTGCTTCTGCACCACCCTCAAATTCCCTTGCATGTGTGTGTTGATACGAGCAGAGGGGGGATGTCACATAAGAAATGTCCTTTTTAATCAGGGGAAAAAATATAAAATGACTCGGGAGCAAGGCGAGCATATTAATGTGCCTCATTTGCATACGCTCGTCAGCCAGGATACGTTTATAAAAAACACAAACTGGATTCGTCAGTTCATTTCACATTATTCCATTGTCTATCTGCCTTTGTTATATGTTAAAGATAAAGGCGGAAATCAAATTGAAGAAAAGGGCAAGCTGCTATCTCCACAAATGAGCAACAGCTCATCAGCCTAGTTTAAATCACAGATTTCTATTCCAAAAGGCACCCGCCTCTGTAAAAAGGGCCCATTCAAATAAGGTCTCCGCCGATATAAGCATGTCTGGTGATGGAGGCTGGGGTGTCACATAAATACAATTTAAAAGCTTAGTTATTTTAAACCGTCTAACACAGTTTCATCTTTCCCAGCGAGTCTTTCTTAATACTGTTCTCCTAATAAATGTACACATATAACCTATAGCATTCATATCTTTTTTTCATTAAAGTATAAAGTTTTTATGATGAAGCTTTTAAAATGCATTCAGCATTATTCAAGTTTTTTGCCCCCGCATTATTCAAGTCACTTGAGAACACAATCTTAAGATCTGTTGTAAATTTTAGTAGGCTCTGACAGCCACATATAACATAGGCCTGCCGAGCATAGCGTGGCCATTATGCTCCTGATGAATTCAGTAGAACTGCTTTATGATATGTGTGGGGAGAAATAAGGGGAATTCAAAGGGCAACCCACAAGTGTCACATTCTTTTAAGCACAAGTGGAAGCTGGTCACAGTCTCTAATTCATGTCCACGAGATAAGAATCCACCGTCAACAGTGGGTTGAAGAGGCCACTGGCTAAAAGAACAGGCGGCCCTTATGTCTACTAACCTCCTACAGGCTGGCGTGAGGGGAGAGGAGAGAGAGGGAGAGGTTCAAATGGACGAGAAAACAAATGAGTCAGGAAGAATATAGAGTCCTTTATGCTTTAGAGCACTGTAGGTGAAGGGACAGACATAGAAGGGCAGAGTGTGACAGCCTTACTGTAGTTGCCCCCCATGCCTGTAAAGTGTAAACTGAACATATGTGCACATATTCCATGTAGGTGTGCTCCATTTCACATAGCGTGCACCCATTAGTGACACCCTGAAACAACAACACTTCCCTTAAAAAGTCAACTCACCTAATGCCAGAGCTTTACACTGCCTCTCAATTAAGGCATGTTTTGATGATTATGATCGTACTTTGCTCGCACAGTTGCCACTACTGTTACCAGGCAGCGTACTAATCAGCGTAATGAGATATTATACAATATTTTTGTTGACCAAAGCAGAACGGTGGTTATTGTTTCAGAGGGTCTGGCCCCTGCCAGCAGCCAGAGGAAGTGCGGAGATACTGTAGATGTTGATACCTCAGCAGCTGCACCCACATGAGAACTGCTGCTGTCCCTGTTTTTAAAAATGTGTATATTATGTAGTTAATGTTATTCATATGGAAATTACAGTAACATTACAGCAATGTTTCTGCATTGTTATGCAGCAGGTAAAACGGATGACCTGCTTATTTAACTCGCACTGGAACTTATTTTATTTGACTCTTTTCAAGCCTGTATCACAAGAGCATCTTAGGACACGCTAGGAACCCGTTCAACAGTCATCCGCTGTTTTCTCCAGTCTCCGGTTAGGTAGAGAGAAGAAAAAGACAGACACAAAAAGAAGCAGACGGAGAGCAAAGTGATTCACATCAAATGTAGTGTGGCTCTTTAATGGAATATTGCACCAAGACAAGTGTCATGGCACCGAGATAAGAGTGTTGTGTTTACTGGAGTAACCCCTTGGTTTTAAGTGCTATTGTTAATATCATAATTGTAGTATTGCGGTGGCTTCCCGACAATGGCGTTGCTTCGTTTCATTAAGGCGTGTAATTGGAAGAATTCTGATAGGATGGGCACAAGTAGCTTAATTATACACTGCTCAGTGTGTTTACAGAGTAATTATTCCATCCAAAATGGTGTTACATTTCGAAAAAAGTTCTAAGGAGTTACAGCTTTTTCCAAGCCCTTGGTGCTGACAATTCATGCAGCTCTCAATGCCGTGCATCAAAGACAATACATTTCATAGTATTCGAGGTACTGCCTGATACAGCCCAGGTGTTGTTTCTCTAAATCAAGCATCGTATTCATTCTGGAATCTGTAGCGCAAACATGAAGCCTACTGTATAGCAGCTCTCAGTATAACTTACCAGTCAAGCAAAGAACATACTCAAAACTTCCATTTGCCCCCACTCTTCCAAACAAAGCACAAGAGCATCTACTGAATAGGCTGTCCTTTATAAAAACAAAGAGGTTTAGTCATTTATTTTATCTGACAGTGCACATTAATTAACACTGATGTTGCAACAGAAGTGTAAAGGTGCTGAGTACAGCTCTACAGCTACTTTGTCCTAGTTGTTGTTACTCACAAAGTATAGGGCTCAGTATTTTAGCCAGCAGAGGGGCAGGTGATGCAGTGAGTTGTATTTGTTAGGCACAAACAACTTACGAGGCACAAGACAAGTTTAAGAACCTGTTGCGTCACCACTTGCACTGCTAAAGTGAGGAGTAATGTAGTTAATCTTAATGACTTACTATTTTTTGTGACACAATTTTCTTCTTCTTGTCTTGTTTTACAGGATGGAGGACTCTAGTTTGTGTCTTGGTGTGTCATCAGTGGTACCTGATGCTGATACCCATCTGAGCAGTGCAGTCTTAAATGGCCGCTACCCCATAAGTCAAAAGCTTCACCAGCTCACTGCCCAGCTAGGACACGCCTTCCCTGACCTACACCGCCCACAACAGATCCCCGAAGAAAAGGCAGCCACACCCTTGGATGAGAAGACCCACCACCCAGCCCTGGCCAGTCAACCTATTAGCAGCCAGATGGCCCTGCTAGCCAATCAGCTCAACCGAGACATTGACGCAGGAGCACTAAGTGGGTTGAACGGACGTGTTGACCTTCAGCAGTTTCTTAACGGTCAGAACCTTGGCATCATGTCTCAAATGAATGATATTGAAGATGATGCCCGCAAGAATAGAAAGTATCCCTGTCCATTGTGTGGCAAGCGCTTCCGCTTTAATAGCATCCTGTCACTGCACATGCGCACACACACAGGAGAAAAGCCTTTCAAGTGTCCCTACTGTGACCATCGGGCGGCTCAAAAGGGCAATTTGAAGATTCACCTTCGCACCCATAAACTTGGAAATCTTGGCAAGGGCCGCGGGCGTGTCAGAGAGGAGAATCGGTTGCTGCATGAACTAGAAGAAAGGGCCATTCTGAGAGACAAACAGATGAGAGGAAGTGGCAGCCTCATTCAGCCAGCTCCAACACCCCATGTAAGCCTCAACAGCAGCTCCAATGCGCATCATCAGCCTCTGGGCTCTGCTTGTGGCCTCCTCCCTTCCTCTGGCCTCGCCACTCCAGAAACAATTTCCCAGCCTTCTTCCTCACCTAAACCAATTGGTACCCAGGATGAACAGTCCCTGAACCCAGCGACAGGCTTTCGCTGTACCTTCTGCAAAGGAAAGTTCAAGAAGCGCGAGGAGCTCGATCGCCACATCCGCATACTCCACAAGCCCTACAAATGCACTCTGTGCGAGTTTGCTGCATCCCATGAAGAGGAGCTGATAAGTCATGTAGAAAAGGCTCACATCACAGCAGAGACAACACAGGGTCAGGGTGGTACAGGTTCCGGCGGCATGCAGATGGCTACTGAATTTCGCTGTGATGTCTGTGGCCAGGTGTTTAGCCAAGCTTGGTTTCTCAAAGGTCACATGCGCAAGCACAAAGACTCATTTGAACATTGCTGCCAAATCTGTGGCCGTCGGTTCAAAGAACCTTGGTTCCTCAAGAACCATATGAAGGTGCATCTCAACAAGCTGGCCATCAAGAGCAAGCCACCTCAGTCCAATGAGCAGGATCTGGCTGCCCTCAATAGCATGAGCAATCTGGCTCAAGAAGCTCATGCCAACCTTTATTCACGCTATATATCCTGTCTTCAAGGAGGCTTCCTTTCACCAGACAAACAGGGTTTGAGTGAGCAGCACCAGCTCCTGGCTAAAGCAGGGATAGCCATGAAGGAAAAGGAGATGCTAGGAAAGCTACTGGGGCCTGTGGCCGGGGGCATGGGCCACGGGTTGGGTGAAAACGAGAAGCGTTCTCTCCTAGGGTGTCTCAACCTTGTCCCACCACTCAAGTCAAGCTGCATGGAGCGCCTTCAGGCAGCTGCAAAAGTGGCAGAGATGGACTCCCTCAACAGCTACCAAGCCTGGCAGATAATGGCTCGTGGTATGGCTATGGACAGGGCTTTCATGCCTAAAGACCCACAGCAGCACCACATACCTACAGGGCAGGAAGATGAGATGGGTGGAGCTGGGGCCTTGGCTTCCTTTTCAAAGGATAAACAAGACTACCCATTGATTACTTCAAATGATAGTTCAAAGCAGAAGCAGCTGTCAGAGGCCTTGCAGGGATCCAAGGCGTCTACTGGAGCAATGATATCCATGAAGGAGGATGGAAGAGGCTTTGACAGCCACCGTGACTTAATGTCTCACCACGGTAATGCCGAGGTTCCTGGAGCCATGGCTGGCTTGGGTAGCCCAAACATTGACTACAGCCTCTCTGGCCTGAAGGAGAAGCCTTCAGAGTGCCCTGACTGTGGCCGGGTCTTCAGAACCTACCACCAGATGATTGTCCACTCTCGCATCCACGGCAAAGACAGGAGAGGCATCGAGGAAGCACTCCAGCAACAAGGTCTAGACGAACGCCGTGGATCAGCGAGTGACCCCGAGTCCCAGTCCATTAGCCGTTCTACCACTCCTGGTTCATCCAACGTAACAGAGGAGAGCGGAGCTGGAGGAGCCCACTCCCAGACCGGAAGTGTCCAGGATGACAGCCCACACCCGTCCTCGCCATCTTCAGGTGGGAGAACACACACAAAAACAATTCTTTGGTCAAAAGAAAATGCTCATCTATCAAATAAACATAAATTTGCAGTAAGTCATTGATCCACATTATAAAGAATGACCTTAAAAACACACACCATGTCGAGAGACTTCCTAAAGATGAGGAGGGTAAATTACAAGGACATCATTAGTCTCATGAACAAAAGCTGTAGTTGTAGCAGTGGATAGGATGTATAGCAGCCATACAGGCTTTGTTGTAAAAGAAGCCACAAAGCTTTTTTTCCCCTTCTTCTAAAAATGACACGCCACTCGCTATTTTTGAAACCTTGCATTGAAAACGAGACAGATAAGCACCTTGAACTTGGCATAAGGATTAACTGTGGAAATTGTGTTTCAGTGAGTGATCAAACATTCCAAATGACATTGAATGAAGTCAACCTCACTGAACAGTATCCAAGTGTATTTTATCAACTAGACAAAAACATTCCCCGACTTGAATCCAGTACAATGCTTTGAATACTATTTTAAAGCGTTTTGTACAACAACAAAGTCCCTCTAGGAAAAAGGTGCACACCACCAATTTGTGCAAGACTGATACCATCCAGGTAGAGTATTATTCATTTAATCACTCCTCAACTCCCATCCCTCTGATTAATTGGCTTCATTCCCCTTACAAACAAATACAATTATATTAAGAGGACAGAGTGTGTAATACACTGATGTTAAACACAACATTTAACTTACTAAATAGAGTTAAAACTGCAGCTGTTTTATGTAAACAAAACTACTCGACATAGAGTAGTAACAACTGTCCCCTGACGTGGTCGCGTTATGTCTCAACTCAGAGCTCCGTTGCCTTTACGTTTTGCAGGTTAGCAGCCTCGATCCCCGAGGAGCATGAGTAAAGATTGGGAGCGCTGGGATGAACTCATTTTAACCACAGCGATTAATAAATGTCTTTCATAAACACATTGGAGACAACCAGGCCCCTCCCCTCCTCTCCACCCAGCAAACACAGGCCGGCCGGGGCTAGATAAGTGTATGTTTAGCAGGATTAAGGGAGGCTCGTTGCTAATGATTACACAAGTTTTTAAAGGTAACTTTCACTTGTTCCTCAGGGCACTGTGCCGGCATTAAGAAGCGTGCGCGGTAATTAGGTCATGACTGTGCGATAATCAGACGGTTTAAGCTAAACAAGACTCTAATTAAAGATATACATATAAAGCAGGTCAAAAAAAATCGGTGAACTTTATTTGCAGAAGCGAGGATGTGCTTTTAAGTCTTTTGAGAAAAAAATATAAATAATTATAAATATAAATCAGAGTGGCTTAGCTTAAGGCTGTAAGCAACTTAATTCCACCAGTTGAGACAAAATTGTTTATTTATTCACAGAGGCATGAAGTCCTTATCATGCCCGTGTAGTGTGATGGGTTTGAACATGGGATAGGCTATGTTTATTTTAATCTAAGAAATAATAACAGACAACCCCCCACCCCAATTAGGAATTAATGAAAATGAGAGTGAGATAAAAACCTATTTTCTTTATAGAGACTATTAAACATAACACTTTCTCAACAGGGTGGGGGTGTAGCGGATGTAATTATCTTCTGAATTTTAATGCTGGAAGTTTCTCTCTCCATCTGTCTCTCCCCCCCCCCCCCCCCCCCCCCCCCCCCCTCTCTCTCGCTCTGTCTAAATCTCTCTCTGTCTCTGTCTGTCTTTTTGACTAGCGCACTTTGAATCTGATGGGTATAGCTCGTGGCGTTGCAACAACTTCAAAAGTACTGTATTAACAAGGAGCGTGCAATATATGGAAAAAAATATGAATTTAAATAATAATTGACAAAAAATTAATAGTATTTACCATCAAATGCTTACAAAGCTCAAAGAAATGCATTAGATTTACTCGAGTGGTTAAATCTTGCCCCTGGGGAGTTATCTTCGGAAGAGGACGATGGGATTAAAGACAGAGATGTAAGCTCAGACTAAATGAATAGCTCAGCCGTAACATCGCACTGAAACAATAAAAGGCCTGTTGGTTTGTACAAGGCCTTGCTTTAGCCTGTGCTACTGTCTTTATATAGCAGTTTGATAACGTGTGGTCTCCATGCATATTCTCAGACACTAGTGAAACTCTCCATCCGCCGCTGTTGCGTCTGAAAAGCTCTTCTCCACAGTTATTGTGCAGGGTTTTTTTTTTGTTACAAAACAGGATGTCACCCTGCAACAAACATGACAAAACCGGAGGGTGGACCTACAGACTGAGCGTGCATTAAAACGTGAACAGACCTCGGCGCAGTTTTACTGGAAACTGGAACATTGAGAGTCGCGACAAGCAAATCGATAAGACGTTAAGAGCGGCTTCCTGCGCTTTAATCTGAAGTAGCGAAACTCGTCTCTCTTCACAACTTACACATTGTGATTCACATTTTCAGACAAGGGACTCTTAAATTAGAAGCTTTGATGTGTGAGAGAGAAGAAGAAAAAAAAAAAAAAAAAACGTGTCTGAGTCTCGTGGAGAAAGGTGTCATGCTTCCCCATCCGTACGCATGTTTGTTGCCTGTGTGCGCACGCGTGTGCGTGTCTGCGAGGGCGCAGGCCTCACTGTACGCGTACGCACGTCGCGTCTTAGGGAACAGGATGTGGCTACTGTACCACTGTCTTTATCTTAATATCTCCCGTTTAAGAACCAGAGCTGCCAGTCGTCTCCAAGTCTGCGCCTGTGTGTCTGCGTGCACCTGTGCAGCCTCTGCCCCACCGCCCACCCACAGCAATTTGGAGTTAAACTTAAATTATAGTAATCAACAATAACATCTCAACTGTGAAAGAAGGTCAACTCCGCTGCTTTTGTCTTTGAGACGGCACTTGTTTAAAAGCAACGCAAGGGAGAAAAAAAAAGGGAGAAGTGAGTGCGGGGAAAAAACAACAGCCCTGTCAGAGATGTCCTTTAAAGACCTTCTTTATTACAACACGGCTCCGCGGCCGACCTTGAGCGTGTTGCGTATTCAATGCAATTCCTTTATTCCTTCAGAAAGGAAACAAAGCAATAATTACATTTGCGCCGATCACTGCTTTCTTTTTTTCTTTTTTTTTTTTTTTGTTTGTTTGTCTGACTATCCTTGAACTGACTTCGCCTCGTCGTTATTTCTACCTGCGACGATCAGCTCAGAGGCGCTTGAGAGGAAACAAGCGCCGCTGTAGTGGCGTTAGCGAGATTCAGCAACAGGTAGATCCAACGTGCCGTGCAAAACGTGCAGCTTGACTTCTCACACCTGCTTTGTTTTTTTTTTTTATTTCCTTTTTGTTGTTACCAGCTCTCACATGCAAATAACCCACCATTGAAAATGCCAATTTTCCATCATAATATCTCCCCACAATGGAGTCAATGCTCAGCCGAATATGTATAAAACAGGCTTTGCTGCACGCATGTAAGGCCTGCGACGGCAGAAGGCCTCCTTACATGTACGGCCACAAACCTTCCCACAGCCCTTAAACCCCACTCCCACCTCTTGGCTCCGGGCTACATCAGACTGTATCCCCTCCGTCTCGCTCTCGCCGCCTCTATCTCTCTCCCGAGAATCCCCCGTGTCTACATTTTTTTAAGAGGAACAGCATTTTAACACGGTGAGGATTAGCCTGCATATCCCTGGTCTTTACCGCGGCTCAAACACGCGGGCGAAATGCTCGCTTCATACAAATTGAAATTGGATTTGCCAACTTGACGCCTTAGGTTATAAAGGATGGATATTCATCTAATTGCGACGGTACAATGGGGGCGTAATTACACATGCGGACAAAGTGTTACAGTGTAATTACTGTGTCATTAAAACAGGAATAGAGTAGAGTTGAACAAGATCCAGGCTGCTATGACTATGCATGGTGACAAACCCAAACCTGCTGCAAATTACTGACTTATAATAACAAGAAGAGGATAATAGTGGCACCAGGGCACAACTGGCATGAGAGCCCCTGCCCTGCCCTCTCCCACTGGCTGTGCCAAACCAAATGTAAGTAAATGCCTGACTATCTCGTACTGTATATGGTGAAAGCATAAAGTTAAACGTGACGTTCACCTGTTGCAGTCTGTGATTTCCATGAAAAGTTCACAGAACCTCCTGACTTTTACACTATTACTACTCCTTTTATTATATACTCCATCCATGTAAGACTGTGTGTACTAAAACATTGCAAAATCATATCTTTAATTTATTTTAATTTCTCTCCTCTGCATAAATTACTTTCTCTTTGTAACTGACATCCGTTCTTCTCCCAGACCCCCCACCCCCACCCCCCATTCTTCTATTCTCTATAATCAGAGAACTCGCTGGTTACAAAACCTGAGCTTTCTACCCCCACTCATTTGAAGGAGTCTGGCCTGTCATATCTGTATGTTTTATGTGTCACCAAACTTAAATAGACAGTCATTGTGTTACAGGCACATTCATTCCCCGAGCTGTATTTTTGTACAGTAGGTCAGGACTCTGGTGTCTGGTAAATGATAAAAGTTCTATTCAAATGCACTAATTGTCAGTGTGCGGCGCTGATTGACATGTCTCGGATAAATGCAGACTTAGTATTTTTGTACACGCTTGCACAATATAAAAGGGCAATTTATTTCTCTGTTCTCCTTTTCTCTTTTTTCTTGCACAGTTCATTTGATTTCTTTCTTCCTTTTCTTGCTCTCTCCCCCTCTCGTTCTCTCCCCTACCCCTGTCTCTCAGACTCAATTTGTAAATATTACCCATGGTGGGAATTAGCCCAGGCATTTTAGATATTTTAAAATTCCAATTGTATTCAGACGAGTGTGTTTGAACGAGGGCAAGGACTGCGAGGCTCGGTTTGCTCCCTGCTATTCCTGGGTGGCTATCAGTGGCCAGTCTTGTCCTTATGAAACATTTATCAGCCCGTTTTATGTCTTAATGATCATGTTAGGATTCCCCCCGCTTGGTTATGAAGCTTGGATGGAAAGGAGGAAAAAAAAAAATGGACTGTTGAAAGAGTGAGGAAGAAGGTGATGAAAAAATGACACGGGCAATCCAGCAGGGAGAGACGGAATGGAGTGAGAGAACGGCAGATATGACAGGCCATCGCATTCCTCAGTAAACACCTTCACATTATGCCATCCACTCTTTTCAACTCCGAGTCATTGCCAAAACATGGCTTACCTTTCTCCTGGAACAAGCCTCCTCAGTGATCTCGCACACACGCCGGCACACACGCATCTTCCGTCTTCCTCATTTCTGTTTTATGTTTTTATAATTAAAACACAATATTTATCTTTCCATAACAGAAGGCTGCCTTACACCGTCAGGTAGACTGTTTGCATATTAATATTCTTAGTACATCAACAAGCTATCTGCTCTGGTGTCACAGCTAAAAGTGAGCAGGTTGACTCACAAATGCATCTCGGTTCACTGTGTGTGGGGTTTTTTTTTGTTTGTTTTTTCTTGAAGCTCAGGGAAACTCAACTTGAAGAAAAGCAGCAGAAGAGACTCATAAGTAACAGAGGAGAAGTCTTAGAAAAGGAAGACAGACATAAATTAACGCCGCAGTCACAACATCCGCTACAGTGTTTGTTTTCAGCATGTGAATATACTGTAAATGTACAGATTCACGCTAAACGGGCGCCTGTGCTCCTCTTCATTCACAAGTGTTAAGTGAAACTATGCTGCAGAAAGGAACAAAGAAGTTCCTTCCCTCTTAATTGTTTATGTGTGTGCTTAGCAGGGGGCGGGAGGAGGGGGGACGGAGGGGGAGGGCGAGGCCGAACGAGGGCGAACGCCAAGTTCCCTTTCTCTGGCTGGTGACAGCTGTCCGACTCCGTCAATGTGGGATTCCTGTGAAATGAGACAGGGTTCTCGGGCGAGGAATGCAAATGGACAGCGCTGGATGGAAGGCGTCGGGAGCCGGAGCGGGGCAGAATCGGGGTGTGGGGGGGGGGGGGGCGCTTTGCGGCGGTGGGTCGAGAGGGAGCTTTGTTTGAACAAGTTAACTTAAGCATGATTGGGGTTCCTCGTGTGAGCGAAAGAGCAAGAGAATACATTGACCTTTGCCTCATTAAAAATGGAGGGCCAGGCATGTGATACCATGACTGAGGAATCTCCTGCTTGCTCTTTCCTCCTTTTCTGTCTTTTTCTTTCTACCTTTTTTTCCTCTCTCTCTCTCTCTCTCTCCTCCTCTGTGTTTCTTCTCTCTCTGTGTCATTTTCTAATTCTGCCCCCCCCCTCCCTCCCTCCCGCTCAATCTCCTCCTCTTAACCCCATTGACAGGTCACATAAAAAGCCTTTTGTGTCAACATCAGGGTGCTGACATGAGAGCAGAATGCGACATGAAAAATGTGCCTCTTTTTCCCTTAGTTGTAGCTATCGCCTTATCACAAAAAGAAAGAGGGGGAGAGAAAGGGAAAGGGAGGGGAGAAAGAGAGGGAGCAGCAAAGAGGGGAGGAAGGATGAGGGAGGAATTAAGTCCAGGGATTAAGATCTCTGGTTTTCTTTTTTTTTTTTTTGCACTCTCTCCCCCTGCCACATTCCAATTGTTCTTAAAATATTTGGCAATGTCAATTAGTAAGTGAGCAGAGCTAGCTGATGAACACAATTTTCCAGGCGACTGAGCACCCTATTGTTGTGGAGCGAACAGCAGATTTCTGAGGTCATTATCATTCCCTGTTAGCCGTGCCCAGCTGCTCTCCTCTTGGCTCGAGCCATCTCTGATCCCTCTCTCCTTCTCCCTCCTACTCTCGTCCGACTCCTCTTCCCTCGCGCGTTCGCTGCTCCTCTCCTCTCCTCACCATGGTCACCAGTTCAGAGCTGGGTGATAGCAGGCGGCAACAGGGGGCCTTCAACAAGAGGAGCCGGCTGGTGGAGGGGAAGGAAGGAGAGAGTGGGACAAATATAGCACGAGGGGTGGGTGATGGGGAGGAGGGGAGGGGAGGGGAGAGGGGGTTACAGTAAAGGCATATGAGCGACGGGGGGAGGAGGAGGTGAAATAAAAAAAATAAAAAAACAAAAACAGAAGGGCATTGAGGGGGCAGGTGGTACAGCAGGAACAGGCAGACTCGGATCAGGTGGCAACTGACCACAAGAGGGACAGAAGTAAGAATGAATGGAGGATGAGATTGTCTGTGCTGGAATCAAACTTATAAAATAAAAAAGAGATTAGGAAAATCAGTCCTGCCACTTTAAATAACTCAGACGAACCCACCGGAGACTTATGCTAACACGTTACATTGCATTTTACCCTTTTGTTCAGGACTTAGTGTAAGCTGATGGTTTTGTAATCAGAGTGATTTAAAACATTCTGGCAGGACTGTAGAGAAAAGCTGCTGTAAACAGCGTTATTGTGCTGAGAAAGGTTCATTCTTTCAAAGAGAGACATTATTGAAGCCGGAGTGACATCAATTAAAATAAAAAAACATCATACTGTATGTTGTTTTATTTAAAGCTGTTGCCTTTAGAGCAGAAATGCACGGTGCGTGCAAATCGTGACACTTTGGTGCCAATGAGATTTAAGATTAAAACCAGAAAACACCTGCTGAGGCACTTTCATGCGAAAGAGTTTCTCTCACGCTGCACAAAGCGCGCAGGTATCTGCATCTAAACATCCAAAGGAGCCTCAGTTTCCTTTGTTTTTGTTTAAGAAATGATGAAAGATCCCTTTGAGTCAGAAAGGAAAAAAAATAATAAAAGAGAAAATCAAAAAAATCTCACTTGCACGTTGTACATCTTAATGTGTTCCCAGAGGCCTTTTCCACCCCTTCTTCCTCCACGTCTCTTGCACCATCATCAACACCACCTCCCACCCATGGGCGCCCCCTCCCCTCCCCTGTTCCTCACGCTGTCATCTTTTCGACAGCAGAATTCCACATCTAGGAAAATGAGTTTCCACCTCTTTTGTCTGCTCCTGTACAAACGAGGCGTCCACGACCGGACCAGCAGGATTCAGTCATAAGTCCTTACTACCCGCTCACTTCCACCTTTCTTTTTTCCTCTTGTCTGTCTTGTCCAACCTGTAGAAAGTTTGCATAAGTTAACACTGGCTGGTAGTGGGTTTGTGGGTTCTTCTCAGTGTGTGTGTGTGTGTGTGTGTGTTTGAGAGAGAGAGACAGAGTGAAAGAGGGTGAGCGGCATCAAAGCGTTGCTCTCAGCTGCAGCTGCCAAGCTTCCTCGTCCCCAGTTAGCAGCCATCCAGCTGTCAGGCTGCGCAAAGAGGAAGAGAGGGGGGAAATCTCTCACCAGCCATATGGTCCCCAGTTCTGTCAGAGACACTCCACGCTCCGTGGGCAAATGGCAAACTCATATATCTAATCAACACTCTTAATATCCAGACCTGAGACCAAGGATATTTTCAGTCTTGCCTTTCAACAGCACAGCAAAAGGGAGTATGTAGGATACGACCGGGCACTTAAACTATGTGTTTGTGGTTAGATGTAAGCTTTACTAAGCACCGCACACATGTTACAGAGGGGCACAATGTATGGAAAGGCCTGTTTACACGGCTCTCAGACGATAATGCTGGCGTCGTTGTCATCAGATTTGCTCCTAGTAGTTATTTCCCATGACTCCACCTCCTTCTAAACAACCTTTGTTGCCCGATGATAAACAAAATCACAGCTGTTCTTCACCCTGTTTAATAAAACGGAGACTAATTCAGGGCCACCTTCTGTAGTACTGTAGGTACAGTTGGTGTCCATGATTGTTCCTGGAACTTGTGGCCGAGCTGAGTCAACAAATCGAATATGCAATCCTTAGTTGGAATGACATTTCTGTGCTAATTGTTTGTGATTGTGTTCATAAAGGTTTCAGGCAGTTAACATCATTCCCATGAGGTCAAAGGGTGATGCCCCTGGTGCTTCAGGAAGCTGATACCAACTATACCATGTGGGAGGTGCCATTTTGTGACAAAGGGGTTAAAAACTTGTTGATGATAAAAAAAAAATCTTCTCAGAATAACTTTTTGTTCTTGACATTTCTGCAAAGAAAGAAAATGTTGCTTTGTTAATAAAACCGTCGATTCAAGGTGACACAACGGTACATACTGTACTTCTCAAACCTGATCAACCCTCATGGCGCGGTTACGTCTGAAACATTACCACGACAGTAATTTGTGTGGCGGATTGACTCGAAACCTCTTTTCAGACGAGCAGACGCTTTTAGCTTGAGCGTCGCTAGCCCCAGAGAGAATGGGCTTGAATGTGGCTTTGTGCTGTATCTGTTAGCGGGATGCTACACCTGCTCGTCTAATCCTGGCAGGCCTCTCTGCCTCTACCCTTCAGCTGCTGAGTAACGGGCGCCTTATGGCAGGGCAAGCCGCACTGAATCACGGGGAGGTTTGTCGGTATTACAGCGACATCGCTGTGTAAAGCTTGGAAACAACCGTCACCTCCTCCTTCCTCCGGCGCCGCCCCGCCCGCCCCGCTAAGGCTGAGGAGCACAAATCTCTCTCTCCCGGTTTTCCTTTCACCAAACAGCTATTAGCGCGCGGGATGAAACGCGCAAACCAGAGGTAATGGATGCAGGAGAACAAGATGGATAGAGACGAGGCGAGATAAAGTGAGTGACGTGGAGGAAGAGGGAGAGGAAAAGTGAGATTTAAATAGAAACGGGGAGATATGAGCGTCGATGGCTGGGGGAGCAGGAGGTAAAAAGCCAAGCGATCCAAGTCCCACAAATCTTTGCTCAACCCAACAACCTGAAGCAGAGGCCATTAAAAGAAGGCAGAGCTGGGTGAGATAGCAGCCTAGATGGATACGGTGGCAGCAATGGTTTGGAGGGACGGTAACTTTAATGGCCCCACTGGGTTTTTAATGAGTGTTGTGCCCCAAACAAAACGAGCTAATTAGTGTTATCATCCATATATCAGACCCTACACACACCCGTGTGTTCTCAGGCAGACACATACACACTCGTCTATGCTCAGTCACAAAAAAGCCTGCTCAAACCACTCGGAGCTGTTTTTTAATCCACCGTTTCCTCTTTTACATCTCGCAGGTTCGCTCCCGCGCACGTTGAACGCCGTCCTCCGCGTAGGACGCGATCCGCCCGTCGTCGCTTTTCCACTTCGCCTCCTTTCGAAATTGATTATGTCAACTCATATGGTCCGATGGAAGAAAAAAAAAAAAAGCCTGTACCCTTTCAAACCTAGGAGGCCGTGCCCTGTTTGTGAGAGGAGAGATTATGGCTACACTGGTTTAAAAAGCGGGATAACATTGCCCACGGACGCCCGTTTGAAAAACGAGAAAAAAAAGGCTCAAGCGAATATCCCGGCATTTGGACTCAAGCCGCTGTTACCTGCGTGTAAGCCTCGTGTTTGTCACGCTATCACCTCTGGTTGACCAAGCCGCCTCATCAGCCCCCACTTTATTTCTCTTGCACTAAGCCTATTATAAAATCAATAAACAATTGAGCTTTTTTTTTTCTCCCCCCACTCCTTTTAAATCTTTTTTCCCCTCTATATATCCTCTGAGATAAAGGGGAGGCGTGCGGGCGGCGGCAGCGTGGAGAGTGTGCGAGCAAAAGGGAAGAGAGTGAGCGGAAAGAAAAAGCGAGTCAGGCAAAGTGCAGCTCGGTTCACAGTGTTAAAGTCGGTTATTAGAGTCTGTCTGTTCAACCAGTGGACTCCTCGGACCTGGTTCTGATTCTTAGATCTGTCGCTCGCACCTGAAGAAGTTGTTGGACACAGGTGTTTGTTTCATTAAAATAAAGCTCCAGGAACTATTTACACGCAGGAACGGACTCAAACTCACTTGTCACTCGAGCTTTGACCACCGCGCTACCAGATTTACGTGTTGAAAACCTCTGAGCGACGCTCCGTCTTCCCTTTTTGTCTCATCCCTTTAAATCACTTTTCAAGTTAGGTTACAGAAAGCTCCTGGGAATGATTGAGGGATTTTAATTGTCAGTTTTGAAATGTAATAACCCTTGAGTTGATAAAAATCAACAAACAGCGAGCCTGACAGCTGATTTTCAAATTAGGCATCAAAACGGGTGGCGTTTCCAGATTTTAATTCCCTCTGTCAGTTTAAAAACTCGTGCTACAAACTCAGCGGTGGGGGAGATGACAATATAAACTTCTTTCTAGTCCACCAAGAGAAGTTGGAAATTAGAATGTCTGCTACAAAGCTCAGCCCCCCGCTTGCCCACCCGCCAGCCCGCCCCCGTCCTCACTTTGTTTACTCCTGGAGTCTTCTTCGAGTGCAGATACAGTAATTATCAGTGATCAAAAACAGCACAAGTTTGTCTGCCGATGCTTTTGATGTATGCATAATATTGTGTCACTACATCATCGGTCGCACACAAAAGCGAGCAATTTGTGAGAAGTGTGCGCTTCTCTGACGCACTTTCCCGAGGCTTCGTTTGAACTAAAAGTACAGGCGGTCGTTCCAGCTGGAGGTGGCGGCATCTTGACTCGGCTCGCGCTCGATAACATTCGCTCTGTTGTCGAGTTTTAGGCATCAGGCTTACAGTCATCCACCATGTATTGTCCAGTGGCCGGACATTTGACTGCAACAGATTTCCGCAAGCTGTTGATTATGTTGTCTTGGAATTTATTCTTCAAACTAGCCTCTATCTTGGCTGACCCACCCCTCAACACGCCTGCTATTGGCTGACCCTCTGGCTAACCATGTTCTCATTGGCCAACCCCTTCCCCCCACCTCTTTTTTGTAAGCCAAGCCTTGATTGGATGACTCAAAAGATCTCTGGAAAGCTCTCATCAGGATGGTCTAAATGATTATAGACGTGGACTATCGTGGTCAAGCGTCCACGCGTTTCCTGGCCGCCATTGGGTCCGCGGAGACGGGGCCCGCGACGCACCCAGAGTGGGTCCGATGCTGGACGAGCAGTTGGCTGGCTCGCTGCTATTCCCAGGGTTTCTCCCCCACAGAAACCCTGTGTGGGCCGCTGGTGGTGACTGTGCTTCAGGCATTATGGTGTGGCCATGTGTGTCACACCCCCCCTTGTCATCCCACCAGACGGAGGGCTGTATCATGGCTATCGTCCTGTCACACTTGGATGATGCTTCTTCGCCTTGGAGTTTGACAGTGACTTGCCTTAGTGACAATTACCATCAGAACCAGCTTTCTTATCCTCCTGGTTCAAAAGGTCTGTGTGCTGGAGATTGGCAGGCGTTTAATTTTCCCTCTTTCGCTGCTGTCATGCTGCGCTATTTATTTCACTGCTCTGCTCATGTTTCTATCGTCTCTTCTTTTATTATGGCATGTTAACCATTCGCTCCCTCTGACATTACGGTACCTCTGCGCATGTCGACACTGCCGTACAGATGGCGGGCGACGCCGCTCCCTGTTTATAGGGCCTCTTGCCACCGTATCACACCTCTATTCTCCAGGAGAGAGCGGCAGGAAAAGAAATCCACGCCGCGAGCATCCACGGGCCCTTCCTTTGCTCCCTGTGTACTGCTCCGTCTTCCCCTTATTTCCACTGGGAGGAACACTGACCTCATTTGTGAGGACAATAACCCCCTTGACTTTGGGGATTAAGACATGAAACCTTTGTGGATTAATTAGGTTCAGAGCTGAATTCATTTTGTCGCCATGGAAGGCAAAGAGGCAAGAGGAAGATATGGGCTGTAGGCTCTATTATGAATTTGCTGTTTGCCCACATAGATATATTAAAAAAAAAAAACAAATGTTGGGGCCGATCACATTTAAATCCTCCAACAGAATGGGAACTGCATTTGTTCACTGGGCTACGGATTAGCCAGGGAAGTAAGAGTAACTAAACTGTCAAATCACAGCAAGCATTATAGAGTCTTATACATCAATGCTAACTTCAAACCAGGGTTTTGCGAGCACGGAGACAATGTTAGCCTGCCGAGCTTAAATCTTTGGCAAGGTTACACATGCAAATATGGTTGTGCCGGACTATCTTCAATCCACAATGGGCTGGAGCCCGAATCTGTGCATTCACGCCTCTAGATCTACTCTTAAGCTTGTCACACATAATGTAGCAAGTAGCAGTCCTCACAATGCCGCAGGAATCACATTAGCTCAGTTGTCTTGGTAACAAAGCAAAGTGTTTGTTTTCCAAGATGCGGTGCAATTGCAATTTAGATGGTTTACACCTATTGTGTTTTCTTTTTTTTTTTTCTTCTCCTTTTTTTTTCCCAGTCAAGAGCATATGTTATTTGAACGTATCTTTAGCTCACAAAAGGGGCTGTTAGTTAGATGTTTTGTTTACAAAATAACAAAGGTGTTTGTTTCACCAAAGGCACAACAGAAGATGTGTTAATGCACGTTTCATGTCATCTCATGTTCGCTGTAAATAAAAGCGACTGTTGTCTTATTAGAGTAACACCTTCGGAACGCGACAGCCCCAGGTATAGCTCCCTTATGGACCGAGTGTTGAACATGTGCTTGATGAGGTGCCTTCCTCACTTTAATTTACAGCTTTTCTAATGAACCTAGCTCTCGTCATCTCTGCACACTCTCTTATAGTGTTTTATCTGCCCTCGAGTTAACATTAGTCGGCGGCCCGCGCGCTGAACATATGCTTCAGCTGCTGAGGTTGTTGTCGCTGGGAAACGTCTCTCTGTGTTGGTGTGTAAACCATCAGCCAGCGCACAAGTATCTTAGTCATTCCAAGTCATTCCTAAAAGTAGATAAGGAGTTGATTCCGAAGACTTTTCTATTTGCTGGGAGCAATATCTACACAACTCCACTTTTACCTTTTAAACAGTCACCAGAGTTCTCCAGTTTAAACTTTCCAGGGACTAGAGACATTTTCGAGGTTCATCTTTTAACCCCCGGGCGTCCGTCCAACTACCCCGAAGTCCTCCCTCCAGAGGACACGGGTTTATCCTGGGCTTTCGTAGAGAAAGACTCGCATTCCTCCCCAGTGGTCCTCTTCATTCCGCCTAGCTTCCGTCTTAAGACATGGAGCTAAGACGAGGCTAAGCCACAAGCCACCCTCATGGGGGGACGGATCCACCAAATGCCACCTCTCCTGGCAGGGCCCGCATGTAAGGTGTAATTGTGCCGGTGTAGGACTCTCAGGGCCAGAATCAGGTATTTCCTATTAGACACAGAGATGAGGAGTGGATTTTCAGGAGGAGGACGGGAAAGCTGCCTTGGTCAATCCTCCTTCCTTTTTCCTACTCATGCTCTCTGCCTCCTTTGTCCCCCCTCCCATGCCTGCTGATCCCCTCCTCTCCCCCCGCACTTCACATTTCTACCTGTTTTGCTGCTACTTGACAAGACAGGATTTTGTCTTTTTTGTCTTTCCTGGCATTCCCGCTTCTCATCTTTTGGAGAGAAGGGCAAAAAGAGGATGAGGGATTGAAAGTTTGTGAAGGAAAGTTTTTGGAGGACGTTTCTGGATTATGTTCACAAGGCACAAGCTGCTCACAGTGTGAACATGGCATGTTGTCAATGAGATCTATTTCCATGACGATTATTTTTATACTCCAACAATCAGGGAGCCGACAGCACAGTACCACAGGAGGAGGAAAAAAAAAGTCCCTCTTCCAATTCGATACACCCTCTGTAACATTTTAGCTGTAAATACTAACAAAGCCATGAGGGAGAAGATAATGACAAGATATCACCCTGCTTTCCTGGCGTCCAAATTCCCATTCTAGCTTAACTAAGTATCCTGTTGAGTTGTCAAGTGTGAGTGCACCGAACCTCAGGCTGCGCGCGTCTTCTGATCGGATGCTCTCCACTGCTCAGTGTTGCGGTAAATGCAACATCTGATGGCTTTCTGAAATCCAGCATGTTGGACAGGTGAGATGCTGCGGCGAGCGTCACTTTTGAAATGTGAGTTAGCACCGTGTCACCCTTCCCCATCTGTACGCCTTCAGGAGAGTACGACGCGAACGCGGGCGAACGCGCCCGAGTGTGCGCTCGCGTTTGCAGCGTCTGAAGTAATTCGGAACTGCTTTTGCCCAAGAACTGTAATTATAAAAAAAAAACAAGAAAAAAAAAACGACTCTTGTAACAAAAAAAAGAACATTTGTGCAGTCTATCAAGAATATGGCAACTAAACAACTGATTTGCAATTCACTGCCATATTCAGTGTCACTATTTGACTTGGTGTTTGGCAGACTCGAACAGGGTGCAGATTGAGAGACAGTGTCACAGGGAGAAGGGAATGTCTTGCCTCCTTCATCTGCCATTCAGGCCCATTCCGGTGCGTCGCTTCGCCGGGCGTCCGTTCAAACCGGGGAGAAGCGGCCACCTTCACCTCCGCGGCGCGTGAGGACGGCCGACGGGACGCGCCGCCGTGCGTTTGGGCGCGGGCGCTGTCTCCTCCGCTACGCCTCGCGTGCTCAGTGGGCTCTTGGAGGGCTTTCTGCTAGACAGAAGGGGCTGGCTGCAGAGTGGGGCTCGAGCCAGGCATCTTGATGATGATTTTTTTTTTATTTTTTTTTTTCGTCGGGGTGCATCACCATCTCTCCAAGTGTGCACCAAGGCCATGCCATGCACCGCAGACAGCGTGTGATAGGGGGCACACCGGCTCCCGGCTCTTCCAGGCATGTCTGAAACAAAGATGGATCTGGGTGCCACATTAAAGACAAACACTGTGATTTCTGCGAGCAATAAAATTGTAATTCTGTGAAGCTGTAATGAATGCAGTGAAATGGTTGTCTAGTGAAACATTTTGTGAACTCGATTAGAGGTGCTAAAGCATTTATTTGTGAAGTCTGTTATTGCAGACATAATTTGTGGTGGCAGCACACTTTACCTAATTTTATTTATGTATTCCCCTGGTCAATGTAGTTTCTAAATGAACGCGAGGTTTTTCTCTTAGCGTCGAGCAAATAAAGAGTTACACGTGGCTGTCTGCTGTGTATTAACTAATCCATTCAGTTTACTGCCGCCATGAATACTAGTCAAATAAAATCACGCCTCGATTTTAACAATCACAAATGAAGTGACACGCCGCTGATAAATTGTCAGAAAGTCCTAATTTGAGACGTGCTACGCGAAAAGCTGTTTGTTGACCTGTAAAATACAAGTAAGGCTGCTTTCACCTCTTTTTCTCTCTCCCCCTCCTTCCTCCTCTCACCAGTCTAAATTAACGTCACATAACACGATCGATGGATCCCCGCTAATCGCGTTAGACGTTTTGTTTTAAAATACCAGCACCCAGCTGGTGACTCCTAGCACTCATCTGTTTGTCTCTGTTTTGCTCGTCTCTGCCTTTCTTTCCTCTTTTGTCCTCCCTCCATCTCCCCATCCCTCATTTTTTTTTTTTTTTTACCCCCTGTCCACGGATCCCTCCTTCCTTTTCTTTCTCGGCAACTCTATCTCAACGTGTTACATTTGTTTTCCAGGCTCAAGGCAGGGGTGGAGGAAACGTTTGGCTCCGATCCTAGGTATCACATATCTGACCATATTTCAAGCCCAAATGAAGCATCTTGAATAAAAAAAAAATCCTTTTTTCGCTTTAAAGGTCAGACATTAGTGCTGGTAAAAATTGATCTGTGGATTTATGAATTTAGTCCCGTTGTTGGGGCTCCTTTGTAATGGAAGATTCAGTGGGGGAAGCTTAACATTGCATTGTTTTGCTTTGACAACACAGCCACGAGAGCCTGTGCAGCTGTTCCCCATGCTCACAATGGCAGATTAATTAACACAATCATGTGGCGCTGGCTTGGGCTCAACAGACAGGTCTGCTCAGGGATAGATAGGTAAATCCTATACATGCATTTCCAGACTACCACCGAACATTCTTGTGATGTTGCGCCATAACTAGATAGATTTGGTCACTGACTGGTCAGCTGTAGGCATAAAATTAAGCTTGAACCGGGGGATCTTTTGCTAATTGCACTGATGTTGTAATTGCAGTGTGCCGAGTTTGTGTCTGCGGACGGAAGCGGCCTCGCCATAAGCCTGTGATTAATTGTGCGCCTATATGTGTTTATATCAGTGTGGATGCAGGGGCGCGCACGTGCGTGCCCGCGTGCTGCTGCGAGACACTCCTTCCATCATCAGCTGGTGTGGAAAGCCGTCGCTATTAGACAGAGCTCCTCTAATTAAGATTCCGCCGGTCGACCCGTCTCTTTTACTTACTTAGTTCCCTGACATTTTAAACTGTCTATTATGCTGCCTGGCTTTCAGGTGCAGTGCTGTGTAAATGGCAAGTAAAAAAAAAAATTATGTATCTTTTACATACAGTTATCCATCAGGGATGGGGAGGCGGCGGCGGGTGACGAGTCGCGCCCGGCGTTTAAATTATTACCGGACTCTGTGATCTTTCTCGATAGATCATATCGCTTGCTGTCACTCTATTAGCACCTTTTGTTCCTCCTTGCGTTTCCCCCGTCCAGAACTTCCCGCTCATTATCCCGGTTTACCTCTCCTTGCATAGGCTTTGTTTTGTTTTTAGCGTTATTTTGAATATTTCATCAACCCGCACCACCCACAAACACACACCTATCCTCTGTGTTTTGCATGAACATGACCGCAGTTTGTCAATATTTTACCCTTGGCCCATCCCCTGTGTTGATATAATGATCACTTAACAGTCAAGAGTAAGGCAAGGAGGAAATTAGGGCGTCGGCAGCGGAGAGGACAACAACACTGAAGCAATTATGTTTCTTTCAGCCCAAGCATTCTCACGTTAATGAAATCCCTTATCGTTAGGGGAAAGGGAAGGTGGGGAGGGGAGGACAGGTGCACGAAATGTACGTCGTTCATTTATCTTATTCTCTGAAATGAACGGAAGGAGCGCGGCGCGAATAATGTAGAGATAAAGTCCGGGCAACAAGTGTGTGGAGGCTTTTTCACTTCCTCTTTTTCTCCTTCCTCACATCGCCGGCCGTGCGTTTTGCAAAGACGGAGAAAGAAAGGGGAGGAAGGGGAGAGGAGCTGGAGAGGCTGATGACGTAGGGGAGGGGAGGGGAGGGGAGGAGGGGATGGCGTGGTATATCACACGTTAGCATCTTCCTAAAGGACAAATCGAAGAAACTCCCCATGCTAACATTTGAAGTATTTACCTTCCTGCAAAATGTCTGCCCTTTTCCTTTGTAGATGAGATCAGTCAGTCTTCAAAAGTCACCAGATCCAGCTGAAGACCTTGACAGAATGGGAGGGTTCAGGAACTATGTAGCTAGTGTTCTGTCTCCGCTGCGGCTGTCAAAGGATTTATAGCAGAAAGGCTCATTTTCCTGGTTAGTAAGAGGCCAATAAAAAAATAACTTATGTCTAATGTGGAGTCCGTGGCTGACCGATGCCGACCCCGGAATAAATGCTGAACCGTACGTCTGACATTGATCCACTTAGCAGGTACTTCGGTATGTGAAGATCTAAAGGACATGTGGTAGAGGTGGTGGAGGAAAATCATGGAATCTCCACAGTCCTGAGGAAAAATAACAGGCTTTGTCAAAGTTTGTAGTTGTGGAAATCTTACATTCGATAAATAATATGATCTATTATTTCTGCCATTTATTTTGCCCATACAGTATATTTCACCACAGCAATTAATTTGTGTGGGACTCCTGGTCAAGTGCTTACTTGCACACGCACAGTGTCATTGACTGTGTGTGAAAGCAGGTGTGGAGTGAATTTTCCGCGGAATCCTCAGAGGGGCTGAGATGATCTCACTGCTAAGATACCTTTGGGATGACAATACATGAATAAATAAATGCTCCGGTCCTTGTTAGCTGCTGCTATTAGTAGCGTTGGGCTGCAGTGACACTAATGTCTGCTTTGGGCTGCCGAGCTGGGCTTCGTTCTGTCTCTCCTGTAAAAGAAGGCTATCTGATTGAAAACAGATCTGGGGCACTGGAGGGGCTGGCCCCAGCTCGTTGGATTTAATGACCCATTTCCTCAGCTGCCTCGTGCCACAAGCAGTTAAACGGCAGTCAAGGTGCCCAGGGGTTCCCTACCATGGGACCAGGGGGAGTACAGAGTACACTAGCTGTAGAGACAGAGTGAGTAATAGAGAGCGACATACCCCGGCTACCAGACAGCAAATCAAAGCCCATTTCCCCAGCAGGAAGTTAACTAGCACCCACCACAGTTTCAAGTCACATGTTCACCGCATTCCAGGAGTTTTTCTTTTTTTTCCTAGTGATCGAGTGTTAGAATTTGTTTCTTTTTACAGTAGCCGGACCTTTGAAAAGAGTAGCTACAAATGTAGTCAGTGCATGAACAGTGGCTTGGAAAACCAATAACCTCCAGCCAAAATACACATAGTAATGTTTCAAAATGCCTCAAGTGATGTCACTTGTGAAGCCACAGACGTCTTCATGCAGCTGGTGCGCACACACGCCGCTCCCAGTGCGTTTCACGCCCATCAGGTCAAATTCCACCTGAATGCCGGTTTAAAGAGAGCATTTCTATGTGACAGGCAACAAATTAATAAACAAAATAGCAACTTTACTCAGTCAAAATTGAACAACACAAGGCAGTTAGACACAATCTATGTTGATATGACCTACTTTTAAAAATTCCCTTAAATTATTTAGGGCAATAGCGTCTGATTTACAAAAATGAGCACACTTGACCTTCTCCACAAGTGTAGCAACAGTGCTTGAGACCCTGCGGAGAGACCTGAGCATCGAGCATCGAACTTCCATTGCTCCAAACTTGAGCACGCTTTGTCCTATCAAGCTAATGATCAATTATTAATATCCACAATCCTCAGCCTTGATGTGGCTGCTTGAATATAGAAAAGCAGGCAATTATGTGCTACTCTCTCTTTTGGGTTTTGGCTGCCTCCATCTCCGGCCTAACAAACCGCCCCCTCCTTCTCCTCCATGCGTTGAGCTCCCCCTATAAATATATAACAGATAGTTCCTCCTAGCACACCACAAGTTCTTATTAGGGCCCTCTCAGTGCAGATATCCAGATCCAGATTAATTTGTAATTAGTCTTGAGTTGTTGAGCCTCTGAAAGATAAAGGATTCCAAAGTTCCATTCAATTCGCCCCAAACACTGACGATCACTTAAAAAGAACAAACGCTCTAGCGCTTGATAAAAATAGCTTAAGCTCGGACTTATTTGTTTGGCGACAAATGCCAGACACATATGTCTGAATGGCTTGGGTGATGCTAAAGCAAGGGAATAAATGAGTTGGTCTATAATAAAACTTGTCATTGTGTCTCTGTTGCGTGTTTGTTTGTAAAAAGGGAGGAAGACAATAACAAAAGGAACGCTAACAGTTCAGGCAGCCCAGTGTTAGACGCCGCTGGAGGAGCAGGAGACAAACTGAGAATTAAAATCTTTTTCAGCTGGTTCGTTCTAACCTTCCCATTATCGTGCACCAAATAAAACATATTCCTCCACAAGATAACACAAGATGAAAGACACACTGCATGTGTGTGAGTGTTATAATAAATAATACTAAATAAAACCTTATATTACTTGTTAGTCATTCGAGGGGACAGGGGGCATAGAAGCAGAGGGGCAAGGGTGGGTGGGTGCTTGTGGGGGTGCTCCGGTCTATTAATAGTTGAGTCATCAGTGCCTCAATGTTCTGAAATGGCAAATTGTTAGATCCCCAATGGTGATTATTACTTTCTGTCAATGACCTTCATAACAAATTAAAATTATGCGACTGGGACAGACTGTGCTCTTTAATAGGCGTTATGCATGGGAGTGTGTGTGTGTGTGTGTGTGTGTGTGTGTGTGTGTGTGTGTGTGTGTGTGTGTGTGTGTGTGTGTGTGTGTGTGTGTGTGTGTGTGTGTGTGTGTGTGTGTGTGTGTTTATATGCGGGTGGCCAGAGGGTGAAGGCTCTTTCCTCCTCTCACTAAAATCGGGGTCTTTCGCTCATTTACTCTTAAAGCGTGGCTCTATCTTATTGTTTCACACACACACACGCGCGGATACACAGAGGGAGGATGTTTGCAGCTACTATATAAATCTTTTTATTTCATTTTCTGAGACACTGGAGTCAAGTTCATAGAAGTGGAAAACGGGACATGTCCTTGGTTTCTGGATTTACAGCCTGACCAGGATATGGTGGGAACGATAGTCACACACACACACACACACACACACACACACACACACACACACACACACACACACACACACACACACACACACACACACACACACACACACAGCATTCATGAAGTGAAGCAGATTTACCCACTTTGGCTCCCCCTCCACTGTGGCCTTGTTAAAAGTGCTCATCGCCCTTTGTGGTAATATATGTCTTTAAGTGCATATTTATGCACCCACACTATCGATCACTGCACATTCCTCACCAGATAATTACTCCACCTTAATATGCACCTTTAATGAAGCTTAATTGATTCATTTCCATTGATGGAGAGCGACGTCACTAATGGCTGTGGCGTGCAGAGTGCTGATGCCACGTACAGTACAGCAGTGTAGAGCCTCCGACCGGTGCCAGGTGGAGCGAGGGTGGGATGGAAGTGCAGGGACTGCAGCTCAGTTGGATGATTGGCCTATTGTGCCTGCCGTTGATTTAGCATGCACAGGAATGAATAGGAAATCAATGGTGGCTTATAGAGGAGCTTGACTTTATTCAGTGTTAAACAGGCGGAGCAACAGGGTGGTTGTCATTTTCAGGTGACGCGCGTGGATGCGGGAACGTTTGGCATCGCGGACTTTACTTTTATTTCCGTTTTCTCTCCAAGTTCTGCTCACTGCCAGCATCTGTCAGGTCACATGCTTGTTTTCTCATTCCCATCGCTTTTTATCAATCATGCATATTGATTATAGATTATGTATTAGTATTCAGTAGCTGATTTTTTACATTGTGTGTCCTCTTTATTGTGGCTACATTACTGTTTCATCCTATATTTGCCTTCATTGTTTTTCTTTTCATTTCTATTTACTACTTTTGTTTTCTTCCCAATATAATCATTTTCCCACATTGTTAAATGTTTAGATGTTCTCCTTCTCACTACTGTGTGTCCTTACTCTCCTTTTCAGACAGTATCCAGCCAGCTGCATTTCCTCATTCACTCATTTCTGTCTTTCACTGCTGCCTTTCACTTGGATCTTTTCCTTATTTTTGTCCAGCCACTGAAAGGCAACAGTATCCCAGTAAGAGACAGCAACCTAGTCATCCTTCACTAATGGTAACCACACCACTTCCTGCCAACACAGACTGAGAGGGGGCATGATGAATATACACCCTGATTATTATAGCGCTGCACACGCACACACGCATGCATTGGCAAGTGTATGTGTTTGTGTGTGTACAAATGCACAAACTCATTAGTAATTGCGCTTGTCTTCGTGTCCTGAAAGACACCCACCTCTGTCCCCATCTGCCTTTTGTGCTGCCATGCAGACAGTGGTGGACAGCACACACACACACACACACACACACACACACACACACACACACACACACACACACACACACACACACACACACACACACACTCATACACCCTTAAGCATCATCCACAGCCTCTCAACGGGGCTATGATCACCCTGCTAGAATGATAAAGTTAGTGAGACATCAGTGCTCCCTCAGACATTTGTAGTGTGTGTGTGTGTGTGTGTGTGTGTGTGTGTGTGTGTGTGTGTGTGTGTGTGTGTGTGTGTGTGTGTGTGTGTGTACATGTCTTTTTCCAATGCTCTTTGAAGCCTAAAACAGACTTGAGGAGGGGGGAAACAAAGGTGGGCTGGTGCCAGGGAGAAACTTATGGCACCATTCCTCTTCCCCTGGCTGGGCAAAGGCATAGCCTTTACTGAGGGAGAGAGCCACCTTCTGTCAGCATGTGGGGAGGAAGGAGGGATGAAGGGGCGCATGAAAAATGAATACAACGAGAAGCGGAGTAAAAGCTCCTAAGATGAGGAGGCATTTGTCAAGACGGGCCATCATCGCTACCTGTGCGGTGAAAGGGGGGGGGGGGGGTTGGATCGCTGCAGAGAAGGTTTCATTTGCACATTCAGAATAAGCCCCCTTTTTATGCCCTTCACCTGCGAGAGTTCACAGTGAACGCCGCACGTTTGTGAATAGATCAGGCCCTTTGATTCAACAAAGTGCTTCAAACAAATGGCGGATAGCACAATCCGGCACTACAGACACCACTACACTTTTATTACCTGCGTTGAAACAGGGGAACTACCCCCCCCCCTCTCCTCTACATCCTCTGCTCTTCTTCCTCCTCTCTTCTTTTTTTCTTTCTCCTTCATAACTGCAGTTTTGGTGTGGGCGTTCACTAATAAATATAAATGTTTGTGATTAGCATCTCTGCAGCACAGGTGCATGTTTGTTGCGAGGGGAGGCTTGTTCATTAATTTTCAGCCATGAAAAGTGCAGCGCGCCATGAACGGCGAGTCCAAATCGCACACACTGATAAATGAATGCACAGATTGTTAATGTACCATTGTAAGGCTGCTGCCTCCACCAGCTTTGAAAAAAAAGAAGGCCTGCTGCCAAAAGAGGGGCTATGAGTGAACACACACGCGCGCACACACACACACACACACACACAAAACACACACACACACTGGGTCCGAGAGGTGTGGCAGAACTCTATTCACAGCATCGCATCAAACCGAATGGAGCTTTACAATGCTGTTTTTTTATATCCTTACACATATAGCTGGGATTATTTAGATTATATAGATAAGACGCCCCCTGGCACGAGGCTTCTGGCTTGTGTTGTTTAATGAGATTTTGTAAAATTGGTGATCTGCTGTTAATGACACTGGGAACCTTGTGTGCTGGTAGAAGGGGTGTTGGCAACTCCGTGACTCAGGCCTCGCAGATGAAACATTTGGCGCTAAAAGTGAATTTTTCGGTTGGTGTGGAGAATGTGCGCAGCCTTCGCGAAGCCACCGTTGGTAAAAGCTCAAGTCCTCAGAGTGTTCTTTTTTATTATTATTATTATCATCACCATAATCATGATTCCATATCTGGATTAACCCCCCCCGGGCTCAGTCTGGGTGGACATATTGCATTGGGCTCCAACAACACGTCCACGTTGAGCGTGTTTTAATTATATAACGCGTTAAATCTAGAACCGATCCTCAATATGTTTTATTTGAGATACGGGATAGCGTTCGCAACATGGAGGAGAGAGAAACGCAAAGGAAGGACGAGTAAACAAAGAGAATGTTTATTAAAAAAAACAAAAAAAAAAACATCGCCCTCAAAATGGGTTGTTTTTCAGGAGCTGCAAAAATGTTTTATTAGGGGACCGCTGAACACCTGCCTTAAAATGTCGTTTCAACATCTCCCGAATGCCATTTTGCTTAATTGACTTGGAAATGGCCCAAATGTATTGCTGAATGCGGTCTAATTAATATTAATAATAAATGCCATTATTAACATCAAAGAACATCTGGTGCCCCTGTTTACCCCACCGCCTTATATGTAACACATTCTGCTGCTGTTTTCATCTCACAAACACTGCGAGGATAAACAACAACTTGCGTTGGCTTTATTTCTTGTTTAAATTCCTTCCCGTCGCCCGTCTCCTTGTTTGTTTGGTCTTTTGGTCTCGTGTCTGTTGCCGCTCTGCAGGGTCAGCAGTTAAAACGGCGACGACGGGCGAGGGAGGAACGCTGAGTTAAAATTGAGAACACAGTCGCTCCCCCCTTTTCTTTTTCTCCTTGGTCTAGACCTGGTTGCTGTAATACCTCAGAGACTTCCCAGGTCCCTGGTGTACCGGTGTACGAAAATAATAAAAAATAAACCCAAAGCATCTGCACGCTGAGGGAGAGCCTCGCATTAGAACTTTCTCACCGGCCATAAATCACCAACCAAATAACTTTAATCTGAATTTTCATTAAGTAGTCCTTGTCAGGTAGTAAAAGGAGGGGGATAATGCAGTGGTGTTTAATGATAATTGGTGTTTGGTTAATAAATTCTGCGAGTTCAGATTACGTTCTAGCAGTGGCTGGAATGCTAGCATCAGCAGTGTAACTAAACCTCAAATTGATTAACTCGCATGAACCAGACGCTCACAAAGATGGCAGTGGTCCAAATCAAAAAAAAAAAAGAGGAGAGAGGAAAGGGGTGCTGGGAGGTGTGTGTGTGTGTGTGTGTGTGTGTGTGTGTGTGTGTGTGTGTGTGTGTGTGTGTGTGTGTGTGTGTGTGTGTGTGTGTGTGTGTGTGTGTGTGTGTGTGTGTGTGTGTGTGTGTGTGTGTGTTTATGAGAGAAAGACAGGGAGAGAAAAAGAGAGAGAGAGAGCAAGCGAGCATCAGGCCGGATGGTGTTGTGTTGCTCTGGTGTAAGGAAATCAAGTCCCCCCGGGCGCATTTTTAAAAGCCTAATGCCTTTCAAATGATGTCATCACATTTTACTCTTTCTCTCTTTCTCTCTCCCCCCCCCCGCCCTCATTGCTCGGCCCGATCTCTCCTAATATCTTTCCCCCTTTTTCAAACTGTTTCCGTCACTCGGCATCCTACTCACCCCCGCCGCCCCCACCGCCACCGCCACCACCTTCCTGCCCCCCTCCACCCTCCACCCTCCGCAGCCAGTTATTTGGCTACGGGGGGAAGAGGCCGGTGGGCTTTGAGTCACGTGACGCATTAGAATAATGGCTGAGCAAGACGCAAAACATCTTGTGTTTTTATGACTGATGTGCTTTTTTTTTTTTCTCCCCTCTAGTTTTATTTCCTGAAAGTGATATCATACTAATCAAAACCACAGAACGTTTAGAGTGCAAAAGAGTGATTGAAAGAGCACCATTAAGGAACTGGCAAACCCTTCTCTCCACCACCAACCCGCACCCCCGGTGCACACACACACACACACACACACACACACACACACAGCTTTACTGTTTATTTTGCCATTGTTGTTCCTGCTTTCGTGTCCTGGGTGTGGCCACTGTAAAGGAACAGGCAGCGTGCCCTGTCCCACGGGGACCCACACAAGCGCTGTCACACACACACACACACACACACACACACACACACACACACACACACACACACACACACACACACACACACACACAGATCCTTATCAATTTATGTTTGTCAGTCAGTCGTCGAGGCTGCCCTGGTGGCTTATCCCCGCTGTGGCGATGCATCGCTTGCCTCGTCGCAAGATCCCGGTGACGTGTGGTGTGAACTGAGTGAGGTGTCTCCCACACCCTCCGACACACACGCACGCACACACATATGCACTTGCACTCTCTCACGCACAGTTAGTCAGAGGGGAAGTGTGTGTACATGAGTGTGAGTGCAGCAGACAGCAGGCAGAGTGACTGATACTCAGCCTGCCTCCCAGATGGCCTGCTCAACTCTGCTCCAATCTGATCTCAGAGCCTTTGTTCTGGCATGTTCCATTACGCCGCCGTGACACCAGTAAAGGCAGAGGGGAGAAGAGCTGGTCTCAGATCAGATACAGCTGAATTATACATGTATTTCTCTTTTTTCCACCCTCTGTGATATTCTTGTAGGAGCACAGTCACAGTTTGTCATGTTTTTTTTTTTTTTTTCCTGGGGAAGAGAGAGGAGCGATAGATTAAAACAGTCTGAATGTTTGAGTTTGACAGGAGAATTTGGGAGGAAAACAAGTAGTAGTCGCTTGAATGTTTAATTGAAAGACGAATAGTTCTATTTTTGATATGGATTATGATCTGTTGTGGGACTTAATGCCAGAAAATAAAACATGTGCACTCAGCAGGGGCCTCTGACACTTACAACGAATGAGGAAAGATGGAGCTGCATCGGCTTGTAAATACTTCTATTTTTAATAAATATCAGATATTAAATAACAAACGGCTTTTGAATGTAAAAAAAGAAAAAAAACTTTTAAATCACTTGTAAGTTTGAAATTCATCCATCACAAGCAATTAATATAAAGTATCCATCTTTATTAATTGAGCAAACCCACACAGCAAATGAAAAGGGTTGTTAACAAACTATAAAAATGTAAAACCTGTTTTTTAAAACGATGAAGCAATGATGTGTCCAGGATTTGGATCTTTTTTTTATTTTAGGAGCAGAATTCCAGGCTAGTCATTTAAACATGTACAGTATGTCGTGTTGTTTGACAGTAGGAAAAAAAACAAAGACTAATAGTGGCTGGCCTTTACGGGCTTGTATATAAAGAGCCAGAAGCTCACCTGTGACAATCACTTTAATGTTATGTCTCCAGCAGTGAATCTCCTTTGCATAAAAAGTAGGGAGATGGGGAGGAAAAAAAAAATCAATACTCGCGGGATGGTTACAGCTGGGTGTCAACAAGCGATGATGCCTAATATACAGGGTGACCTTCAAAATGTCATAAATGTGTTGTGCAATAAAGTGTCAATATTTGTGGTTATATGGAGCAGGATGACTTTTACAGTAATTGGAACAGCCACATTAAAAGCTGCGGATCAGTCGACTGATTAAAGGGAAGCAACGCCGGACACCCCCAGCTCGCGGTTGCCAATGATGTGCATGTATACATCGCATGTATACACACCCAGGGGAGGAGCAGGAGGCACCGGAGTCTTTGTTTTACCTTTTGTGTGTGTGTGTGAGCGCGTGTGTGTGTGTGTCTGTGTGTGTGCGTGTAGGAATGTGTGAGGCCCATTTATTATTGAAGGGCTGTTATATGCCAGGAGAGCACACTCTCATCCTCTCAGTAGTGTGTCTTCCTCTTACAGGTGCACTATTAACCCTGACACACACGGACGCATGTGGGTGTGAGAGAGACACACACAGACACACACACACACACACACACACACACACACACAGAGCTGGAGAGCGTGCGCGTCTTCGGGACTGTGGTCTGGTGTTTGTCCTGCGTCTAATCTGTGTTTTGGATTTTTTAATTTTAGCCCCATCTGGGGCGGGCAGGTGGGCCACTGTCTGTTACACGATCTGGGGAATCTTTGCCAAAAAGGGATCTGTACAGTAGAAGGCTTGAAATATGTTTATGAGCAGGCAACTATGGCGACAGTATGGTACAGTCCTGGACTCAGGACTCGGGGGAATTGCTTTTATTTAATTATTAATTGGAAGGTTCTTTAATGCGAAACAATGGTGTGTGGTCACATCTGATGCAGTATGTTCACACTGTGCTGGAATTATGCAGGGATGTAAATTACCAGCAACATACAGTAACGGATGCTTGACTCGCAACGACCCACTGTCAGTCTTTCTTAAAATATTGATTGTAAGCAGATTTAAGGAAGCGAATGAAACTCACCACCGTTTTCGTTTTTCATTTTAACGGCACTTTTTTACGAGTTCCTTCACTCCTTGGTGGAGCCCTGTTGCACGGCTCTCGTCCTCGTCCTCCCCTCCTCCTCCCCGTCACATTTTATTTCAAACGGAGTGAAAAGCGAGATGGTTTTTAAACCGAGCTCCACTGTTAAACATCTGCTTTTAAACCCGAACTGTCTCCCAGCTTCTGTCTCCTCATTTGTACACAGAATTAAACCGAGCAGTTGCCAAGCCGGAGTGGAGGCATCTGGTATTTAGTATCTGTGTATTGTCACAGACTTGCATTTAGGTTGCCTTTCAGTTTCGGTGGCGATAAACAGCCTTCAGCCTGATAGCGGTGTTGCTGAATGGAGCTGTGTGTTTAGTGTCAGCGTGGAAGAGGACTTGCTGACTTGGGTCTTTCCATTCTGTAAACCTTATTTGACTCCCCAACAGAGGGGTGAAATGGGGCGGGGAGCCACAGAAAAGAGAGGAGATTAGGCTACTGTTAAAAAATCGCCCTGATTGTACGGCGCCGTGCCTAACTGGGTTGCCCGATTTTGATTCTTTTCTTTCTTTCTTTTTGGCGTGCACCCCCCACCGCCCCCCCGCCCTGCCCACACGCACCAAATCATGCGCCACATTGGAAAATAAATAACATTTTTAACCGTTTGCGGTTCCTCTGGGTCGAACACATACTGACAAGCTAAATAATTTGTATGTAGCACGGAGGCCACGGACGAAGTCCGAGGAGCACCGCACACAGGCGTGCGGGAGGGGGGGCTCTGGGGGCTCATGCCCCTGCACTTTTCCCACGTTGAGCAAAGTACCCCCCTCAAAAATAATGATTTCCCATTAATGGTGCCATAAATCTCTTGGTGTCTCAATATTTAAAACATTTTGGCTGACACAGATTATGTGTATCTCCCATTTGATGAGAACTAACGTACATAAAAGATGAAACTCAGATGAGAATCTGACCTGAGACATAATAATGCTGAGTTCTACATATCACCCACAAACAATCAACCACATCTTTTTGCTCAGTGAATATCTAAAGAATAGCGTAGGACTTTCATAGGTTAAACTTTCAGTGTGTTGTGTGTTTTTTTGTGCTTTTTTTTCACTTCTGCAAAAAAGAGATCGATGTCACTGCTGATAGCACAGGGTTTGTGCACACGCGAGATCCTTCCAGTGCCGGTGCTGATAAACAGCCACCCCGCACAAAACAACCAGGAGGTGAATAAATAGAAGGAACCGAAATCAGAAATAAAAATTGATTCCTCTCTCGCTAAGAAATCTGCATTTCTGTCGTGACAGTTGCGAAACGGTGTGAGCTGATGTTGAATTGCTTGCGCTGTAGCGTCTATCAAATGCGCCTGAAACAAATACAGATATTTTTAATTTAACAGCTTCTGGATACGAGACATATCAAACATCTGTTGTGTGTTTCTTTTTGTTGCTTTCAAGTTTTTCGTTTTTTTTTTTATCTTACTTGTAACTATGTTCATCAGGTCTTTAGACTCGTGGCTGTCAGCACATCACAAGCCCTTAACCTCAGCGCAGAACAAGGCCAGTGTGTACAATCTGACGTCGACACCTTCGCCTCAGATTGTGCTGCTGTCAACACATTCCCAGGTTGTCGCTGCGCATCTTTAGATTCGCGTTTGGGAGGTGATTGTGTTGATAACAGGCGGGCTGTTGCACTAAACTGTGCATCATCGTTTTTTGCTGCGGGGAGGAAGCGGCGGAGGGCGAGGTCAAAACCGTTATCAACCTATCATATCTCTGACAGCTACCTGTCAAAATCAGGTCGCAGGAAGAGATGCGAGGAGATCCTGTGATGCTGACATAGCCCAATTTAACTCTCTTTCTTTTTTTTTCCTTCTGTCTCATTTAGCATTGTTAATTTTTCACTCGCGATCCAGCATATGCTTAGTAAGAATGATGATGATAGCAAGGGTGAAAAAAGAAAAGAACAAACAGGGGGAGAAAGAGGCGGTGGCGGTGCAGGTGCTGCGTTGAGGGTGTGTGTGCGTGTGTCTGCGTTGAAGTGGGGGGGGGGGGGTGCATCTCAGGACTATGGTGTTTCTGAAAAGCTTATGAACTGTCAGCGTTCTGTCAGCGAGGGAAATAGCGCGGTCCGTGAACCCGTTTGATGAATTTGACTTTGTATTGCGTTCGCACATTTGAGCAAGGGAACCGAGAGACAATGAGAGACAGAGGAGAAAAAAAAAGTGCTGTAATGTGCGGAGGGTTGGTTTGAAGTGGCACTCAACACACCTTCTATTTGTCTCCCTCCCTCTTTGTGCTGCCTGTGTGCGTGCTCCAGATGTTGGGGAGGACTTGGGGAAGACAGCTGGAAGTATTCAACCGCCTCTGTCCCAGCACCGCGAGCGGAGTCTGGCCTCATCCTCCAAGGACTGTCCCTACTGTGGCAAGTCCTTCCGCACCTCGCATCATCTCAAAGTCCATCTAAGGATACACACAGGTCAGTATGTGCACAGACATCACAGCTCCAGCCAAAAGCATGCGCTCAATATCTCCGACAATTAAACTTATACTGCACTTCATACAAAATGTACTTTACTGCTCCTGCTAATCCTTCGGGAGACAGAATGACATATTGTTTTAATGAATATCGACTTGGGGATACTGCAGTCAATCTAACTGTGATTTGATAGATCTGACTCAGATTAATTGATAACATATTAGTTATTGACAAATGTTGCATTGCTTCTCCCTCGGTAGCCAGAAAGAAAGAGAACTCGCAGGTTTCGTTTCAGGGTTGCAGATTTATGAGTTTGGGCTTTAGGTATAATCAGATATGAACATGTGGTCACATACTCAACCAGACCAGATAATTTATTCCAACTGACAGAAAAATGACTTCATTCATATGGTGGAATATGTATTTCCTCAGAGCATCCCTCCATGTGGCTTAAGGCCATTGTTATTCAGTTTTTTTCATACTCATCATTTCATTGAGCTCTAATTAACACAACAAGGGTTCAGTGTCCTCCGATGACATCACTCAGAGGGCAATTTCACACTCGCTAACTCTGAATAACTTTCAAAAGAAAACAAAGGCGGCCTGTCCGCAGTTTAGGGATATACGTGAGACGATGTGCCCAGTAGATTTAGCTTAATTTTTTCTTCCAGGGTTAGGGTTAGCCAGGTTAGCCAGGTTAGCAAAGGTTAGACAGGTTAGCAAGGTTAGCCAGGTTAGCAAGGTTAGCCAGGTTAAAGTGACAATTAGACCACAAAGAGGACACCAAATACAGCAAATACGGCATGAATTGTTTCATTCTCAGCCTTTCTAGAGATGTTCTTGAAAAGCTGCGTCTGACCATCCTGACTTTTATTAGTTCCTACATTTTAGTAGAAAGTAATCCTCGGGTACCAGCAGAGACTCCGAGGCTAAAACACTCACAGCCGAAAATGGAAATCCCTTACAGCTGAACAAAATCAATGCCTGGATTTCTCCTTATTCTCCTTTTCTGTCTCCTTTGCCTTTTTTTCATTTTTTTTTCATTCTTCCCCATGCACTTAAAAGGATGAATGAAAGACCACCCGTGCTGTAACCCCCTTTTTGCCTTCCTTAATAACAGACACATACTGTACCTCCGCTCTGGAAAGGAATTAGAGGAAAAAGCTTTACACTGTAGCATGCTAACGCGTCTGGCGTACACTCACATAATTAGGATCCCTATGTTAAACGGTGCATCCAGGTCACAGCCAGACAGCGGTGTTGTTTCCTGGGAGAAGGAGGAAGGGGGGGGGGGTGTATTGGGGCTTCTGTTATCCTGTGGTGAGAGAGCTGAGTTATGTCTGCTTTGTGTAGTACAGTAAGGATACCCACAAGGGCCATATTTTATCACAGAGGAGGCCGAAGCCTCGACTCGGCCCTGGCATTAATTCATTTGCCAAACACACATGCAGACAAGCAGCCGTGCACAGTGTACTACACACTTGTATGTCAGCTGTACAGCGGAGCTAAATGCTTAATGCGGAGCGCCTCTGCACCTAGGAGCACAACTGAAAAAGGTTAGCGAGAATGTTGTCTTTCGCGGCGGAATGTATCTTTGGATGTGGGCCTATCTAAGCACAGCATAGCGTTCTACACGTGGAGAGAGAGAGAGAGCGAGCGAGAGAGAGAAAGAGAGAGAGAAATCCTCTTGATGCATCGCCAGAATGTGGCCTTTAAATCATTCCTGTAACCTAATCATATTGGCTCCACTGTGAAATCCTGATTACATCCACAAGATGACTTTTACAGCGGCTAAAGATCCTCTCCTGCGCTCTGGTGACAATGTGGAGAAATTCACAGATGACAGGCGCGCTCCCCTCCTTCATCCTAATGCAACGTGAGTGACACAATGGAGTTGCTTACCGAGCCGATCGCGGCGGCATTGTGCGACGCGACGCCCAGATTAATGGGCGACTAACGCCAGCTTGAAAGGAACGAAGTGAATTTAAATTTCTCCAAAAGTTAAAGAGCTAATGTTACAGTATTCATTTCCTCTTGAACAGTGAGTGGGAAAATATCCATTAGCAAAATTAACCACAGTTTTCTAGGTAGCTAACATTGTGCGGCTGCGGCGGTACAGTGTGGGGCCACAGCTAATGAACACACTGCAGAGGGTGATATTTCATTATACAAATTAATGCTCACATTTTAATGGGAAAGTCACATAATGAATCTAGGCTTCAGTGACAGCAATTAGAGGCCCAGATTGTCCCCTTCTGGACAAGGCACTATTTAGCAGTAAGCAGCTGTGTGTAAAAAATAAAAAGGTCCTCGCTCTTGACAATAGCCACACATAACTTCAGGCAGGGGCTGCATAACCAATAAGAAGCCCGCCTCACCTTTAAATGAGGATGGGGGGGGCAATGGGAGGGAGAAAGAGAAGGGAGGAAAGACTTGCCCATGTCACTTAACCTTAACCTAACCTTGTAATCAGGATGAATCAAGTGGGACCTGTGATCTCCCTCTCCATCCCTCTCACCCCCCCTTTTTCTGTTTTTTTGAGTGTCTCCCTCCAGACACATTGTTTCTCGCTGCTCGCTGTGTCTTCTTCAGCGACTTTAATACTAAATCTAACATATGGAGGCACAGTGGGCCCACAGAAGGCGGATTCTGGTCGGGTCTAACTTGGCGTTCGTATATGGAACACACTGGAAAAAACATCTTTAACCTATGGCAGTGACCCTGATTTCACAGGGTCACTGCCAATAGCTAATATGTCTTTAGCCTTTAATTGTTCGGACACCATGATTTGAATAACAATAACCGGGCACTGTCCTCTCTGACGTGAGGTGGTCTGAATCGGCGATGGCAGTGCGATCCGCTTTTACCTCACACATACAGTACATCCCATCCCATCTTGTTATAGCAGACAACAGACACGCTTAATTCTGGCCTGTTGTCAGGCTACTGACAAAATTAACATTAATTAGCAAACGGAGCGTCTGCGATTAAGGAGAGCAGCACTCTGGCATTCCGAGGTGGACGAAACACAGTTCGATGAAGGGTAGAATAGTCTGAATCGGTTGTAGCTTACACTAATCCATTAATCTCTTTATTATACGTATATATTATTGCCATTAAACTCCACGAATAAGCAAACAACAGCGAAGCTATTATTACCGAGTCAAACGTGATCTCAGTCCCTCTGTACCACAGACCTCCATTGTTTTGCGAAAAACACTATTAAAAACACATCAAGGAGACATTGTTGCACTGGATGACACGTTCATTCATTACAGTGAACACAGCCGCCGCAATATGTTTTCAGTCACATACACTCTCCTGGTGCTGTAAATACTTAATAGAGCAACAAATTTGTCGTAATCCACAGATAAAATAGCTGCCAACCAATGTACCATTTACTCTCGTTGCCGTGATATTTGCCAGAAACTGCGGCGAAGATTTATTTCCTCAGGAGCGAATGGACGCGAGGCTGAGTGCCAGGCAGACAGGACAGCACCGAGAGATGGACGTAGCTGCTTGTGTTCTTTTTATGGAAGTTATTGACAACAAGAGAGGGATATTGTCCTTGCCAGTGTGAACACATTTAGCCAATGCTCTCGACTGTGCTGCTTCGGTGTCACCTTCCCCTCCGAGGCTATTGAACTGTTAACCCTGATAGCACCGGAGGCCTCCTCCATTCACCGCCGACCACTAACTTAAGCAGATGTGCTGAAACAGATGTAAAACAGCTTCTATTCATTATTCAGTCCCTCAAACATCCCGCCGGAGTTTTTCCCCGTCCTTCAGGCCAAATGGAAATTCATCTTTGAGTATGTTGTATCTATTAAGCTATTTTAATTGCCCCCATGTACGTGGTTTGGGATATTTATCTTTTACTTGTTTCTATGGTGCTGTCACAAATGACATGTGGGCAGATGAAATCAGTTCGTACAACACCGAGTACAGACGTTTCACAGAGGAGCGTGTCCCAGCAGTCAGGAGAAGGATCATTTATAGCCACAGAGGTGTTGCTTAAATGTTTATGAGCTCTAGTTTTTTTTTGTGAAAGCAAATGCTGCAAAAGCTGCACTTTCTTAGCGATCGTTCGTGTTTGCCCGGAACAAAATGTCCAAAGTAGTTCAACAAAGTGAAGAAGGACAACTGCAAGAAGAAAAAAAAAAGTTTCCCCTTCTAATTTTAACTCCCGAATAGCAATTTCCTGGTTTTGTGGCGGCAGTGATCTGTCATGTGGCTGGGAGGTTGTGCTGTTTGCGCTGATATCAATTAAAAGTGGATTAACGGGTACATAATGACCTTTAGCAGTAAATTGTGTGTAATGTTGCAAGGCAGGATACAGTATATTCCCCAGATGTCACACCAGGCCCCTGACGTATGATGGAGCAGATGTCTTAGCCAGTCCAAATGGCCCTCTAAGACACAAACACACACACACACACACACACACACACACACACACACACACACACACACACACACACACACGCACATACGCACATACGTAGACGCAGGCTCAAGACGACACGCATGCATAAACATGTGTTCGCACACATTCCAAATGGCACGCACGCACGCATACGTAAACACGGGTGCATTCAGAAAATGCACTTGTCATCTGTCTCGCTCGCTCCTGATATATTTAAATACTTAATTTTAATGGAAATTTGCAATAAACTAATCACTCTCTGAGGGCATTTGTATTTATTTCCAGTTTACTCGGCTCTGCAAACATCAGAGGAGAGTTTTAAACATGCAATCTTTTTATCCTTTTCATTCTCATTTTAGATATGTAGATGCTACATTAATCTTTATTTTCCTCCCAGGAACATTAACAACCTCTTATAAAGAAAGCAAAAGACAGAGGAGAAAAAAAAAGAAAGATCAGATCAGTCTAATTTCTGTCTAATTTGGCTCCTAGAATATCATTTTGTCCAGTTAGAGGAATTGAGAATGATCATTTGCATCAGGGACGTTTCCTTATTAAATCAGCACTGAGCCTCTGTTCGGCAGCTCACAGGAGAAGCACTTATTGGGTTAAAAGCTCATCTCGTATGGTTTATTTTAAATATACTCTATGCTTCATAGCCACTCTAGTGTAAGAGAAAAAATATCTGCCTTTCTATCTTTAGTCGGGAGTTATCCGTCTCCCCTTTTTGCCCCCCCATTCTTTCTCTCGTCTCTTCTTAGCATTTCCACCTTCAATTTTCTTTTGTGCGCCCTCCTATTCTTTTCTCTCCTGTATCAATATTGTATTGAGTTGGTGTTTGTGGCCCTTTATTTGAGAACTCTGCAGTAGGTCTGCAGATTGCAGAGTCTTTTCTGGAATGGTGCCCTCTAAATAATGATAAATTACTTGAGCAGTATGCCATTTGCTAATTATATCCATGATTTACTACACAGCCCGACTTAAATCATTCAAGCCAGCCTTGCGTAACAATGCCTTTTTTTTCCTTTTATAAAATGGTTTCCATGTGTATAATGTAAACATTTTATGGACATACTCCTTCTATATATTAATATACATACACAAAGCACCAGAAACATGTTTTAATTTCTTTTGCACTGATCGTCACTGATCTTTCGTTTGACAGCCTGTCATTGTTTATCCCCTTAACAACTTTCATATGTATATACGTATAAATATATTTAAAAAAAAATCAAGCTTAGCATTTTTTCCTCGCTCTGTTCATTGTTTAATGACTCCAAATCTGGCTCAGACTCCAAGCCTATTATAATTGCTAGCAGGATGTGTTCTATTTCAACATAAGTATAATTCCAGTGGAAGATCCACTTCTGGCAGAATAATGCTTGTGTTTTACCATTATCAAGAATATTCATGAATATGGATGTGCAGCATAAATAAATATACAGTATGTAAATGTTACACAGCATATTCACCCCTCTTTTTCCGTTACATAAATCACTTTAATCTGCGCATCCTGTACTCATTCTTATTGTTCTTTATCATAGGGCTTCACAGCAACAAGCGTGTGGTTCACATATATCTTCTGCAGAGATATTCTTTCTTTATATACTCATTGAGCTATAACAATAATAATAGTAATTATTATTATTATTATGAACATTTTTGAGGTATTGGCTGTGCTTGCTTTGACTGTGCTGTAGTGTGAAGATCCTATATCTGATTTATGCTTCTCAAGATAAACTGCAAATAGAGAATGTCTGAGAAAGTGAACCCTCATCACGAAGGCACAGGTCTGACAGCGAGCAACGCCAGAACAGAGGCTCAGTGACCCTGCTGCATTCTCACGCATACACGCACGCCCAAAGGCACAGAGACTCACACCAACAGAGGCCCGGCCGCGCCCCTCAGCCCCTCGCTCGCACGCGCAGATAGCATCGGGACAGTTTTGTTGTCAGTTGAAAATATTATCTCTTTTAGTGCACTGAAAGCACCATATGGTGAAATGTTTTTTATGGTGTTGATGTGAGTGATGGCTCACTTGGCGGGGCTGGATCGAGCTGGATCGACCCATATTCAGATGCCTATTGCACACACACACACATGCAGTAACACACACACGTGAAGTGGAGCAATGCCGATGTCGATGGCAGAGAGAGAAAGAAAAAAAAGACAGGATTGTTCATTGGATGCAGGATCTTATTCATTATAGCTTTGTTTTGTGTTTGATTTTGCTCTGTGCTTTATTTGTTTTCTTCTTAAACGGTAGATGCCTCTGTTTGCTTTTTCCTTTTTGAAGAAGTAGAAATTGCACGTGTTTTGATGCCAGCGAAGATCATGGCAACGGCAAAATATCCTTCTCTTTATACTAGTTAATGAAATGCATATCTTTTTTGAGCTCTACTCTTTTGACCTAATTTTCTTGACCCTAGGGTCCACATTCTCGGTTCCAATAAATAGATTTTGATATCCAGTTAGTCTAATAATCAGGTTAATTATTCACTGTTTTCCCTGTCGTTCCCTTTCTGTTTCTCTGTCTCTTTCTTGGCCTCTCAGGAGAGAAACCCTATCGGTGCCCTCATTGCGACTATGCCGGCACCCAGTCTGCCAGTCTGAAGTACCACCTGGAGCGCCACCATCGCGAGCGTCAGAACGGCTCCACCACCTCAGGCACCTCATCTGGCCACGCCCCTTCTTCTGACCATAAAGAAGACCACGGGAAGACGGCCGGTGGCGGCATCTTTGCCCGACCAGATGTCCTTCGTAACGTTTTCAAGGGAATGCCTCCCAGTCTAGACTTCAGAGCAGGTTCGTTGCTGCCACATCAGTGGGCGTCGGCCGGCATGATGTCCCCGCAAGACCGAGACCGAGATCGTGAACGTGGAGACCGTCGTTTTGACTCTTCAACTGAGAACATGAAAAATGCTGATGGTCCATCCTCCCTGGTCTCAGCAGCCTCAGATAGTCCCGCCAGCTTCTCTGATCTTAGCAGGGCTTACCAAAGCATGATGGGAAACGGTGTCCACTTTCAAGGTTCCCTGCAGGCCTTTATGGACAATTTTGTTTTTAGCTCAATGAAGAAGGATATGAAAGACAACCACAATGTAGCTCAGCTCCAGGCCCAGCGCTACCATGATAATGGTGAGCCCAAAGCCAAGCGAGCTGTCTCAGCTGACCAAGACAGGGAAGAAAAGGCTGAAGCTAAACCAAACTCTGGACCTGGCAAACCTGGGTCACAATATGAACCTCTTGATCTATCTGTGTCCGTTCGACCTGAGTCTGCATCTGAACCTCTCCCTGGCTCTTCAGTCACCATTCATGATAATGTGGCATGGCACGGTTGTCTATTCTGCTCCTTCTCCACCTCCTCATTGGAGCTCATGGCTCTGCACCTTCAGGCCAACCACCTGGGGAAAGCCCAACTACAGAGACCAGATACAGGCAAGGAACTTCGTGGAGATGCTTCTACCAACACCTCCACAATTCACTCCTCTAACAACAAGACCTCTGCTCTGACCCTTGACAAAGTGGGTGACAGAGATGGAGAGAAAAACCAGGGAGGATGGAACAACCACCACATGGACCAGCCCTACAACCCCTTCCAGAGTGAATTCTACAGACGGTTTGGTGGCTTGTATGATGGAAATCCAGGGGTGAACCAGGGCCTTCAAGCCTATATTGGAGTCGCAGAACAGGCGCTAGACCCATCAAGCCAGGTTTTTGGAGCAGCAACATCAGCTGGGGATATCCAGATCGGTGAGAATGCCTCCTGCGGAGACACTGAAGAGAACCAAGTGGGATCAGATGATGAAATTGCAAAGACTGGTGTGCACAGTGCCAGTGAGACACCCTCCGCCACCCCTAAAAGACAACAGCAACAGAATAACTCTGATGAAGATGAAGAGGAGGGAGGAGTGGCCGAAGAGGAGGAGGAAACAGATGAGGGTGGACAAATCGACATGGAGAGGGAGGATGGAGGAAGTCCAGCTTCAGAACACCTCCAGAACCACCCTAAGCTCCTCCAAGATGACTCCTCGTTGCACCCACGGAATGAGGCTCGTTTGGCAGCGTCGTCCTCTGCCATGAGTTCGCTTTCTCTTGGCCACCGATCCCAGAACCAAGGTTTGCCACTGGAGAAGCAATGGCAGCAAGGCTTGAGCCTTTTGTCTCCGGGAGGGCCTCCAGGACTGTTGAAGGCCGAGCAGCATACCCACCTCGAGCAGCAGATAAACATGCTGTCTGTCCTCAGAGCTTACAGCAATGACAACCTCCCTGCATTCAACGGCCTGGGAAGCGGAGCGGGAGGAGCAGCCACAGGGGGCATGAAGAGGCCAGACATGCCTGGTGAGTGCACTTAAGTCCTACTGTAACTGCTGTAATGCTTGCACAAACCATGAATACATATTTGATATCCAGATTTATTTTACCCCTCACATAAACACACAATACAAACGCATATAGTTTTTTTTCCTTAACACCCACAAAGGTATCTCAGACACTCACTGAAGGTCTCCAGATTGGCTCTGAAGTGATTTCACCCTTATTTCTAGCAAGTTTAGAAGCTATCAGCCTGGTGACTAGCAACAGATTAATCTTTATTACAAGTTTATATTACTGGGAGTGCGGCGCCTCCCTCCCACCCCACAGCATGGAGGGAATAACCCTGGATGAGTCAGAGCAGGACCTCAGCTCCCTGTGCCATCTCCCCCTCATGTCTCTTAACTATCTTAGCTCTCATAAAGCCGGCTCCCAAAAGCCCATTACTTTATAAGACTCGTCGATCTATGACCCTGTGAAAAATGAACTGTCAACTTTCATGATTCTGGTAAGGTTACAACCGATCCTTGAGACTGAAGCAGGAAGTCTTTTTCTTTTTTTTTGCTTTTTACACTAGTCTTTTGCTCTTTAGTGGCGGTTGCTGAAGTCCTTCTACTGTATCTTTTTATCCAACAAATATAAAACCAAAGTTGTTACCGAGCTTAGAAACATTGCTTTTTAGATACAAGACAGACACTTAAATGACACTAGTACCTGCAAAAGCAAATATGTCATGACTTTCAGACTACAGTGGGTACAGAATGTCTTTCCAGGTATTGTATTCCAGGTTTCTTTATAACAAAAAATAAATAATAATGTACTGTAAATTTGCTCCTGTACACGCATTCATCTAACCTTTCTCACCAAATCGATTGTCATGGACCCAGGCTGCCTGCACAGCCTGTAAAGGCATTTTAATGATACAAAACTCGTGTATAAATGCGTACATCTGTATGTGTTATTAGAGCAGTGCCTTTGTGTGAGAATGCCCTACTTACTGTCTAATCAGAAGGCTTGTGAAAGCGAAGCTATGCCATGTGGGCAGTTCCCTTTGCTACTAGGAATGCCTGACCTTCGTTAAACTGTAGATAAGGCTTTCTCTATAGAACAAAAGACTTTTTTACATGTTGTTGGTTTGTGCAACTCTGAGTCAAGGGTTCGCAGTAATTAGAAAACCCAGCAGGTTTGCGTGCATTCAGATTCCTGGGAACGGTGTTCAGATCTTTATGATGCCACAAAAGATAGCTTGGAAATTACAGTAAGTAAGATCAACGTGCTTTGGTCTGACGTCAACATGAATACATATACTGTAGCATGTAAGCCTCTGATTTCACTGTAGGTAGGTGGGTATCTGTACTGTGGGTAGCAGCTTTGGTTGTTTTAACAGTAATATGTATATATCAGATAATACAACATAAATTACCCGGTAGCTCTTGCAGATTTTCTTAGTGATGTCAAAAGCTTGTATATGTTCATATCAGCACGGTGGCATTTACTGTAGCTCAGATGAAAATGATGCGTGAGGGCTCGCTCTCACCACACACTTCTTATAGAAGCTCAGGTTTCCTCACATGGCATGTTCAAGTACATAAACTGCAGGCTATCGGTTTCCTGTACTGTAGTATACTGTATGTGAGTCTACGAGTGTCTGTGTGGCTGTATGGGCCCATTAATGGACTGAAATCCACAGCCTTCATGTAAACATGTAGCAATAAGTGTTGTTAGTGATGGTGCGATATCGTAATTAGTGCTATTACAGTGTCTGCGTTGCACAAACACAACTACTGTAATTACTATCATTCCAATATTACAAAAATAACTATACTGTTGCTGTTCCTTTATGAACTCTGTCAAATACTATTAGTATTTGGACAGTTTATATTGCCCGGAAAGAAATCCTACACAACTTTTGATCTTACTGTTGATGTTGTGTGCTATTTTGTCTGCCACCACAGTTGTATTAGACTACTTCCATGCCACTAGAAATATTTAAGAGGTGGTAAAACCACACACACTCAATGCACTGTTGCTTCTGAACTAACTGTTTAGCAAAGTCGAAGCATTTAAAAACATTATTATAGTGATTGTGTTTAGTTACTTAAATCAAAACTACTGTGACAAGTACTGTGAAAGTTTCAAAGCCACAACAAAGTGTTACATCTAAGTAGAAAGAACATTTCGTTCCTCTGCTGGTCTCATTGTTGCTGCGGCCCCTACTTAAAACACTCCACAGTGTAGTTATATGGTAATGCTCGCATGACTCACTTGTTTCACAGGGAAGTGCACCATCGCTGCCCGTCTTTATGTGTGCACTTGTAAAGCGCTTGTTTTGGGGTCCACGCGGCGTGAAGAGCCACCGCCACACATCCCACTGTCACTCGGTGGATGGAGGAGATGGGGGTGGCAAAGACGTCCATAAAACTCAATTCAGACCTGGCAAAATGTGATTATCTGGAGTGGGTTTGCATTAGGTTTGTATGCAAATACAGCATAAATCATTAATATTGAAATTCTCCTCTGAATCTACGGGAGCTGTTGTAGGGCACGCGCTGCACGTCTGGAGTGGCCGTCTCTTCATTAGTATGCCCAGAGGAAGGGAAAAAGGGTACAATGCACATGAATCTACTTGCACTCTGACACATAACAGATCCGAACACACGCCATGCACACGCATTCACACATCTGTAGTATTAAACCACACCTCCTTAAATTGGCACAGGAATTGGATTTATCAATAAATGTCATTAACAGCAGCAGTGGCCCTGAGGGCTCTGTAATCAGACAAGGTATCTGGTTACTGAGGTACAATACGCCGTGTAGATTGATATGAACCCCCACCATTTGCTGCACTGTAGATGTGCTTAACACAATCAATACTTGGCTGGAGTGGAGACCTATCTATAGCCATGCATTATCAAACATGAAGTATTGCATTATTCAAACAGGGCTGCACATGCCACGTCCCGCTTGTGAACATTGCTCCTTACATTGTATTACTTACATTACCTCAACCACCTTGTTCATTTAATATGTTAAATGTGGACCCCACGCGTCACAAGCCTTGAGATTGACAAGCTGGAAGCGTTGACGGGAGCGCGCGGCTGGGATGAGTGCGTAGACGAGTCCAGAGGAGGACGAGGGAACAGAGTGTGGGTTCAGAGTGGGGAGAGGTGGACCCCACCGCACCCGTTTATTTTTCACTAGTGGCCAATTACCAGTGTCAGAGTAAGTGCCCTTTAGCCTGGCTTCACTGTGAGGGGTTTGATCCATGAGTGCCGGGGTCACATGTGAACAACGTGCAGCGATACATGCGCACGCACAGAAACGCAGGAGATGAGCTAAGTCTCGCTGGTGGAGAAATGAGCAGGACACTGGAAAAAAAAAGAAAGGCTGAGGGTGTGTGTGTTTGTGCGTGTGTGTGCGTGCGTGTGTGTGTGTGTGTGTGTGTGCGTGTGTGTGTGCGTGCGTGTGTGCGTGCGTGCGTGCGTGTGTGTGTGTGTGTGTGTGTGTGTGTGTGTGTGTGTGTGTGTGTGTGTGTGTGTGTGTGTCTCTGTGTGCGTGTGTGTGTGAAAGACAGGGAGTGTGTCTGTGTGTGAAACAGGTCCTGTAAAGCGCTGATGGTAATTAAAGGCATATGGTGGGATTGGTGGGCTCGCTGTGAAGCGCAGATGTAGTGGATCACAGTTGGCATTACTGGTGTAATTTTCACTTTCTCCGGTTTAAGTGTAAGAAAGGTAGGAATAACAAATGACGCTCGCGTAAGCCCACGTACGCCGCTACAGTCGCATATGTTGGCGTCTGAACGGCGCAGACACAGTAACAGGACGGGCTCGTCTACACACAGTCCCAACCGCGCGTCTATCGGCCTGCCGCCACTTTTTGTTCTCACCGTTCACATTTTTTGTTGCCATCAGAGTTAAGGCGCTTCCTGTTTAAGCAAACACACCGGGCGACATTGTTAAAACACTTGTGTGCGAGTATCGACCCAGACGCTGCCGTCCACCAATTTCTCCCCACAACTTGATGAACAGAACTCCTCCGTTCTGTCTGGTGTGAGCTCACACACCTGCACACACACACACACACACACACACACACACACACACACACACACACACACACGGACAAATTTAAAACTTGTGATAATGCAAAACCCGGTAATTGCCAATAATACTGTCCTCATCAGGTGGTTAATTACCATGAATTTGGTTGCTGTTTGTCTCCAGCAAACATGGGAACACATACACACGTAAACACCAGCGCAAAATGCTTTGACAAGTGGAAAAGGACTCGGGTACTTATTGCTCCCAGACACCCCAGTGTTTACTAATGAGCCAGACGGATGGCTTACCTGCACAGCAGTAATTATTCAGTGCACTTAAAAGTAGCTCTGGAAGTTCAGAAAGGTGACACCGCGATAAACCCACATGGGTTCGGTGATGGAGTCCCAGTAGAACTACAGCGGCCAGTCTTCTACTTTTGCAGCAGGATGATGACATTTGAGTTTGAGGTATTTGAGGTTTTTACATCTGGGTCTGATAATCAATTGCTTTGAACGCACCAATTTTAGGTAATTAACAGTTTTGAAACTTTAAACTAGGGTGAATATTCACTTCCAAATCCTTTGTCCGCTGTCAGTCCCCTGTTTGATAGTTTCTAAGTCTGGACATTGACCAGTCTAAAGCCCTCCATCAATGAAGCTTAATAGGCTCATGCACAAAAAGCCCTGGCGCTCGTCCATAAAAACGCTGTCCCTGAATGTTCCGGGCTCATCTCTGTAGCTTTTGATGGCGTGAGCCCGGCCTTCCTGATCTTCCCTAACGATCGGTGTGCATCTTCTAGTGCAGCCTCTGCACTTCTCTGCTGTGGACATTGGCTGTGATACCTTCAAGCCTGCTCCCTGTTGTTGCTGAAGTCAGTAGCAGTCTGGTTTTACAGCTTTCACGTGGTTAGTGTCATCAAGTGCAGTAACTTCCACTGGTCAAACCTTTTCATTGTCTGTTACTTAGGACACTAGTGGTTTCCGTCTTCGTCGTCTTCTTCTTTCTAGTGCCTTTCTAGGACGTGGCTTAACATGATTTGCATTGTTGGAAACATCTGACAGCTTCTTGTAGCACACTGCGGAGTGTTTGACTTGGGCAAAGGCCGAGTAGACTGTTCAGTGATCCTTCCCACATTCAACCATCGCATGAAACATTTCAATTTTGGCTTCAAGTTGGCTTTTATTTCCTCCAGATTTGAAGCCATTGAAAGCGAATCGTTTGGTGGTTGCCGCATGTATGGAAGAGATTTGTAGCCATGACTTAGACTTTTAACTGGAGGAGCACAAATTGATAAACATCTTTTGATGGAGGGTCTTACGCGCTGAAAGAAAGCCAATTACATTAGCATTAGCAGCTCCCTGCAACTCTGAACAGACATGTCTAAAGCCAATGCAGTCATGAGCGTGCCTCCACTGTGAAGTCATCACAAACACAAACATGCCTCATGCTCACGCTGAGACTGAAGCTTCCTGTGCCGTCTTCCTCTGTGTCCAGAATCATCTCTGGTAATATGATGACTAATTCCTAAAGGGCTGTGCAAAGCGTTGTGCAGTGTAACAGACTGTAAATAAGCCTATAGATCATAGAGAGGAGGAGCTGGCTGAAGCAAAGTAAATTGACTATAAGTGTCTTGCTAGCACTAAGTCACACGCCATAATGTTGGGAAGGGCTCTGTTCCAAGGCGAGATTTAAAGTTTATAGAAGTGTTATAAATTTGGGGGAATTTCTTTGTTCTGAAATGTGCTTCACTTGCCGTTTTACTCAGAGTAGTTGAATTATATCCCCTTTTACAGATTGTCATCAGCTAATCTAATAGAATCCATTCATGTATTTACTGTATACAGCCACTTCTTTGTGCGTTTGCTTTTAGTGTTAGGGAGGAAATTTGTGCTATTTAGACATTTCCAATCGTCATTTATTGTCAACTTTGACTTTTTCTTTCACTAATGCTTCCATTTTCATCATTCGAGCCAACCGAATGAGTTTCATCCCGTCGTTATACACTGCGCGGGAGCACTGGCTGCAAATGCAACAATTAAGATGTCCTGTGTTATTTGTCCCACAAAAATTTGTCCAGTTAAATCATTTATTCATGGCGGATTCAATTGCGGGCTCGCAGGAGGTTCTTGTAAACAGCGTAACCAGATTAGATTTTCAGCTCCAGTTTGACCAGTATCCGACTGACGGAGCAGGGGATCGTTCTCCACCAGCGCCACTTCCTCCTTAGATCTCTGCACTTTCACTTTCCCACACTCCCTTTTTTCTTTATCTGTCTCTGGCTGTGTCTCCTGTGTTCCTGCCTATTGGTGGAGGCCTCCTTTGGCGATTGAGCTGTCTGGAGGCCTACAGTTTTCAGACTAAGGTGAAAAAACACTGGGTTGATGATACACTTTGCACCGCGCTGACGTGACAGCTCGTGACGGCGGGCGAACGCAAGGTGATATTTCACGTGAACAACAATATTACCAGTTTAACTTGTGCAGAGGTGAATTATCACCTTGTCGCCCAAAAGTGCAAATAGTGTAGCTTTCAAAGCGCAATTAAATGTAATAGCTCCTGTCGAGCCCTAAGGAGTGTACCTGTTGCTCACTCTCTCCCCGCCCCGCGTTGCTGCTCGGCAGATGTGATAGCTCTAAAAATATTTTCCCCTCGCTAATTCCCCAGATATCAACTGCTGTGCCTGCTGAAAGGCCCTTTCTGGCGGAAAAAAAGGGCTTCATATTCTTCCCATGATCCTCTCTCAGCCATCTTCAATAATACTGCTGATGATAGTGGCCACATCGCGTTTCCTGGAACTAAAGCACGGTGAATGAAAGGCAGTATCGTGTTGCCCTTGATAAGGAAACGGAGACAAATGCTGGATGATTGCAAAGTTACACGACAGTTATTCTATTCATTATTTTTGTAACAGGATGGTGAAACAGGAGTGAAGACAGCGTGGGAGCTGGGAGGTTACGTTCATGCGCGTGTTTACTTGCAAATAAAGTGCTTTTATTTATATAGGGAAGCCTCAAAAGCACCCCACACACACACACACACTCACACGTTGTATTCCATACGGCAACACATGAAACAATGGGTTATAAATTGGCCTTCCAACCCGATATATTTGACATGATCTCTACTTCCCATCTCGTTAGTTTGCTGTTTGTTTTTATTCTTCCCTGACTCCTGTAGACTTTGTTCAGTTTGAGTTGCTCCTCTTAAGAATGCAACGTTCCCTTCCCCAGGCGCCCCGGAGATGTGAAGAGGACCCTCAGAGGAGTTGTACTCATAAAGCTCCTCATCCTCTGAGGGAGAAACAGAGAGGGGGAGAGAGAGAGAGAGAGAGAGAGAGAGAGAGAGAATGGCACTACCAGGCAAAGGCACCAGGCATAATAACACTTACACAGCTAGTCGACACATAATGAGACAATGCCGCAGCAACTTCAAGGAAAACACAGATATATAAAAAACAACAGAGAGCAAGGCAGAAGGAGAGGGAAGCCGGGGGTTGGGGGGTAAAAATGAAGAAACTATGTCAACTTTTATTTCCGCTGTTATTTCACATCAATGGAGGCATGCAGTGATACTAATAAAAACAAAACAAAACAAACACACAAAAAATACACAGGTATAGACACATAGGCGTAGCGCGTCGCCGTGTTTGAAAAGCTCTGTGGCAATTAAGGACAAATAACTTGCATTATTTCCTGTAGTGAAGGATGATCCCGACTAGTCTCTAAAAACATGTTTGATTTAAACATCAAAAGGCGCCGAGAGAAAGGAATAAATAAAGACTCGGATAAACAAAGTTGCGCGAGCGAAGGCGCGGGGAGAGAGACGCACGGCGCGCGGGAGAGACGGCGCGATCCGCAGGGGGAATAAGAATAGCGAGCGTCGAGACGAATAAGCCGGCAACATTATAACATTAGCAGTTAGAAAATATACTTAATTCCTCGGCAGAGATGGATATAAACTGCATTGTTGCGTTGCAAATCCCAGCGACCGGATTTAAACCGCCGCATTGTTTTATTAGGGAAATACGGGGGTGGAGGAACACTGCTTGTTCTAATTACAGTGATTTAATCAGGATTAGAGAGGTAACCTGGATGAAGCCAGGGGGCATCGACAGCAAGGGCACATGCTTTTAGACACACTGGTTTTTACACGCGCCGCAGTGCCGCTTATCCGAACTCATCTGCGACGGTGACTTCATCTCCCGAAACAATGACTTTCTTTGCTCTTCGCGTGTGTAAACACTGGCCTATTGTCCTGCCTCTCGTCTCCCTCCTCGCTCCGTCTGCATTACTTTTTTTTTTTTTTTTTTTTCCTCCTCCTCCTGCCTAGTTAAACAGCCGGCCGAGGGAATCCATTTTAATCTGATTAATAACTTAGTTGATCACATATAACCCAATTTTCGCTCAGCGCCGCCCTTGTCTGCCCGGACACACCCGCGCTGACCTTTGCTGGTTGCCGCGGCGACGACGAGGCACAGAGCGCATCTTTGTCCCGTCGGAGGAGCTGGAGAAGTTTTACATCATTACCAAAATTTCATGTCGCCGTCTTTTTAAACGCCTTCCAAAAAAACGGGCCAGGCCTACAATAGAGCGAGTGTGTGATTGTGTGCGGAGGAGGAGCATTATGGGATGGGATTCCAGTTTCCTGGGTCGCGGGGATGGGAACAACTTTTCTCATGCATTCACAGTAATATGAATCGTCCTTTTAAAACAGATATGGTTACATATTAGTTTTGAAAGGTACAGTAACTGACTCAGTGTTAAGCTGCTGCCGACACTGGGGCTCTTTGTTCCTTGGAGGCCGAGCTAATAACTGGCCCCTTATTCTCGTCTCTTTCTGCTCGCGGAAGAACACTCCCCACTTCTTTCCTCATCAACTCCATAAATTTATCTTTGATTCTGCCGTCACATGAGCCGCATTTTGTCATTTTGCTTTCACTCACCGTGTTGAGCGCTGAGAGATTTGTGTTCAGGATTGGCAATTACGGCTAGAAAGCCACAAAGTAAGTCTTGTCAGTTTTTAGTTTTTTTTTTGGAAAGTACGAGAGGAATGAACTATTCCTCCCATTCTCTCTCAATCCTCCTCGCGCACAAACACAGGAAGTATGAATCAAATATTCATGAAGTGGGCTGAGGTTCTCGTACGCGCATATGCTTCCTCGTCGGAGCAGCTTGCAGTGGACAGAGGCATCCATCCAGCTTGTATGACACAGCCGAGTGTGACAGAGAGCACGGCAACAGCCTCCGCCGCTGCCGCCGCCGCGATCTCTGAGGTCACGGGGAACGTCCGCTCGTCTCCTCCTCTCCTCTCCTCACCTCGTCTCCTCTCCTCACCTCGTCTCCTCTCCTCACCTCGTCTCCTCTCCTCTCCTCACCTCGTCTCCTCTCCTCACCTCGTCTCCTCTCCTCTCCTCTCCTCTCCTCTCCTCTCCTCTCCTCTCCTCTCCTCTCCTCTCCTCTCCTCTCCTTACCTCTCCTCCTCTTCTCTCCTCTCCTCCTTTCCTCTCCTCCTCACCTCGTCTCCTCACCTCGTCTTCTCCTCTCCTCTCCTCCCCTCGTCTCCTCCTCTCCTCTCTTCTCCTTGTCACATTTTCTCTTTCTCCCTTTTGTCCTTGTTGCCCTCAGACGTACCCCGCGACTTCCTCTTTCGTTTAATAATCTGTTTTGAGAGAGATGAGTCCTCGGAGCTCTGTGATTCACTGGCCAGGAATCCTTATAAAATCAGGGCGCTGTGCGTTTGCCAGTTTCCAGAAATTGTAAGAACTTTATGGTTTATAGTTTTTTATTACGCCTTGGCAGGAATGAAAAGCGTGCTGCGTGGGGAGGGGAGGGGTAGTGGATTAAAACTCCGGTGGGGGTGGGGGGGGGATTAGCACCATACTTTAAGATAAATCTTTTTTAATGTGAAACCTCATCCGCGCTCATTCTGGAGTAACCACTCTTATTAACTGCTTTTCTTTCACTCCCCTTTATGTGGCCCGTTTTCTTTTTTGTTGTTGTTGTTGTTGTTGTTGCTGAGTTTTTTTTTTTTACCGAGCAACTTTAAGCAGAGGCTTTTTGGTCGCGGCCGCGTGCGCCGCTAACTCTGCCAGTTACACAAACAACGTCCCTTTTAAAGCTTTTAAACACAGAACAATGGCAAAGCACATAGCCGCGCACATTAATGCTTTTGTATATGGGAGGGAGAGGAGGAAAATAGCAGGGAAAGCTAGAGGAGAAGAAAAGAGATAAGCAGAGCTTGGCTGCGCTGTCCCTCCATCTCTCTGTTTTCTCCTTCTCCCTCATTTTCTCTATCTATTTCTGTTAGAGAGAGAGAGGAGAAGGAAAAAAAAATCTCTCTCTCCATCATCAAATCCAGGCTGATCTGTATGCGTCAGGGGCTAAACAGACAAACATCATATTCTCAGTCTCCAGACTCTAATTGACTGAACAAGGATTGGTCACACTTTTAAGAAGCGTTCCATAATGGATTTCCATGTTTGTGGCTCTTTTAACTGGCAGTGCAAATGGAAGGCATAAATGTTGTCTTTATTACCAAAACAACAGCTCTCTCTCTTCCTGCCGCCTCCCGCCTTCCGTTTGTAGCTCGAACCAAGAAACGGCCGCAACGGCGACCAAAAAGAAAAAAGGACGATATCGGTGCAAGCGTCGCGTTCGTCACAAGGTCAGCGCTGGGCGACAGATGACAAACGATCTCAAGATGGCCGCATCATCTGTCCTGCGGTGGCCGGCCACGACAATCAGGGCTGAGCGCACACTTTACGGCTCCCTCGCTTCTTCTAATTCCATTATCACGTCACGGAAGGTGACTGTCGCTCAGAAGTGTTTTAAGTCCAAAAACAGGCAAGCGTGTGTGTGTGTGTGTGTGTGTGTGTGTGTGTGTGTGTGTGTGTGTGTGTGTGTGTGTGTGTGTACGCCAGGAGGGGGTCTTCTTAAAAAAAATAAAGCTGCACTTATCGTGTTTCTGTATCAGGAAGCACTCTTGGCAAGAGACGGGGATTCAGTATTATGGACAAGCTGCTCATCAGATGGGAGTTTGGGTTTATTTCTGTGCCCCCCCCCCCCCCCCCCCCCCCCTCCCCTCTATCCATCCGTCCCCTCCTTCCCATCCTATGCCACCCTTTTCTTGTTTGCTCTCTCTCCAAACCGTTCCCTCCATTCTTCCCCGACTAGACTGGACAGACACATTACAAATTGCCTGAAAATAACTTGGCTTTGTCTCCGTGTGGACAGAACGCAACTTTTTATTTCAATTATTGGATTCGTTTCCTCAGTGTGTGTTTTTTTTTCTTTCATCCCCTCATACTTTTTTTTTTTGTCTAGACTCATTATCTGCAGGATACACACACACACACACACACACACACAGAACTGAACTCCATCTCCAGCAGTGACGGCCACTTTTGACAAAACACTAAGTGCATTTCTTAATTATCTGACTTCTGTCTAATACCGTTGTCATCTCGCAGACAATCCCCTTCCTCACTTTCTGATGTTGTTATTATGATCTCATTTGGATGCTGGGCTCTCTGCAGGTAGCCCCCCCCCCACTCCCCACTCACCCACCCACCCACCCGACGCCACCTTCCCACCACATCCCTGCGCGGATGCAGCATAGACTCATCACAGAACACACACTTCCCCCAAGAACTCTTGGTCCGTAGCTTGGTCCTGTGATGAATCATATATGTGTAAAAGGCCACGGGTCTGAAGTGGTATCGCGTTGTCGACCATGTTTAGGATTCCATTTTTTTAAATAAATGTGCTGACGCAAACCCACACGCACGTACGCACGCACATGACCACAGGAAGCAGTCGATAGGCTGAAGGATTTGATGTGGATTAGCAGAGTGTACAACAGCTAGAGGAACATGAGGAGAAGGGGGGGGGGGGGGGGTCTTTCTCCTCCTTTCCTAATGAATTTATCCTGTGATCAACACCATCCGTCCATCACCGAACACCCCCCCCCCCCCCCCCCAAACCACCACCACCTAACTTCCTCCACCTCCCTCCTCTTCCTTCTCCTCATCAAAAAAACCCAACAGGAAAAAAAAAAAGACGAAAGACGAAGCTCAGCTTGTTAAGAAACAAATATTCAGCAACTTCATCAGACGTGAAGCTGCGCACAAAACTATTTTTCACTTTGTCTTTTTTTCCCCCACCTCCTTCTCCCTCCCTCTTTGCCGAAAGAGTGCCGTCAGCTTACCTGAAGTTTCAGAGGCGCGTGTCTTTCTTCCAGGCTGTTAGCGCGAACACATCGCAGCCTTTTCTTTAAGAGAAGGAAACAACTGATCAACATTCACACAGAAAATGCTAATTTCCCGTCATTACACATGTATTTTCCTTAAACATTAAATGTGGTGGACTTTAACAGAAGGGTCTCAGTACAGTGCAGATTCCCCTGACACGATAAAGTGAGCCAAAGGACTTCATTGTTCTGTTTAGTTTAGTTTTTTTTTTTTTTTTTTACGTGGGGCTTCAATGCAGAGGTTGCAGTATTGGATCCTACACCTATTGAAGCTGAAGCAGTGTAACAAAGCTTGCAGGGCTAAAAGTAATGATCATATACAAATATCGATATGAGAAAGAATGTGTGAAAGACGCACGGCTATTGATGTTTAAATAACTGTAGCGTCAGAGAGATGGAGCGAGCGAGGGGAAAAAATGCGAATCACATTTTCTCACTGTGTCTTAGTAAGAAAAAAAAAAGAAAAGACAAGAAAAAGAAAAACAAGTCAGAACGTCGAACGCACCCTGCGAAGTGCAAAGAGTGAAGCTGAGGGTAAGATAAAAACAGCACCTTTGTGTCTGTTCACGTTCCGTCTGCCAGGTGAACATAACTACAAATAAATATATAATCAGGCAGCGCGCTGGGATTTGGTGGTTTGTATTTTATATTTTGCGGTGAGCCGCATTATCTGCTCCCGTCGCCGCTCGCTGTGCGACGAGGGAAACGGAGGGAGCGTTTGACAATGCAAACTCCAGCGATGAAGAAAAGTCAGGATACGTCTTCAAAAGTGTGTGCTTTTATTTCTTTTCACTCTCCTGCACGTGTGTGTGTGTGTGTGTGTGTGTGTGTGTGTGTGTGTGTGTGTGTGTGTGTGTGTGTGTGTGTGTGTGTGTGTGTGTGTGTGTGTGTGTGTGTGTGTGTGTGTGTGCCTTTTAATTTGTCTGGGCATACGCAGCTGTATTTGCATTTCAAATACTCATATTTGAAGAGGGTGGTTTAAATGCCAAGACAAGAATTGATGACAATCACCTCGACTCAAAGGCATCGGCCGAAAGCCCCCCGCTCCTCGCGCTGACATTAAAACTAAAGCAACTGCTGCGGCGCAAACACAATACAAATATCTATTTATCTCCGCTGCCTCCCTGCTTCTGCCTCCATCCACCTCTCACTCCGTCTGTGTCATTATTTCCGTATCGCTTTACATTTGAACACTGTTTATTACGTCCTTATACTCGGCGCGGCAGCCACCTGTAATAAACTAAAGAGGAGACGATGATCAGTGGGGTTTTGAGACAAGACGGATTGATTCACTGACAAACAGTCGGGGTGCGTGCGTGCACGGCCCCCTCCCTCTCTGCTGTCTTTTCATCACTTTTCCATATTCATTTCTGTAATTTACAGTAACTCCAATAGCTGTCAGTCTCACACACACACGCAAACGCACACACACACACGCGTGCGCACAAAAAAAAAACACAAAAAAGAACCCTGTAAATTTACAGCGTTGGGAAACAGCTGCTGCAACATTTACAGCAAAGACCACTCTAAAATATTAAAGATGTGTCATCACCAGCGCTCGGCCCTTTGCATCTGCAACCATCTGCTTTCTATTAAAACATTACACCCAAAAAAGCACATCCAGCCCGCTCGCACACTCCGCAATGCTATTTCCAGCCTCTTTTTTTTTTTTTTTTTTTTTTACTTTTTCCCCCTCTCCCTTCAGATCGGCGGCTGCTGCTGCTGCATTGGTACAGGCAAACAACTTTTTGAGTCCTGCCAAACTCCCTCAGCTGACTGGAAAAAAAAACAGACCTAAAACGAGCTCCTGAGCGTCCGCTGGAGCTGCTGTACATCCTATGCTATCGAGCAGCTGATTAAACACCACGGGAAACTCACAGAGAAGCGAATGCACGAGTGTGGAGGTCACAGGTTCGGCCTGTGGCAGCTTCCGATGCTGGGATGCAGCTCTCGGAACTCACTTCACCTCCGCACTGATATAAATCTTCCTTAGCACAATCGATAGTGTATTACACTGACATTTGTTAACATGTTTTAAGGGGTTTTGATTCCAAAATTATGATTTTTTTTTCTCACAATTGTATTTTCTTTATGATAAATAATGACCGGAGGCCCCCTCCCCCCCTCGTCCCTCACACACTCACACACACACACACACACGCACAGAACCCCTACCTTTGATTTATTTTATTACATTACTGGTGCTGCCTGCATGTCCTTGAGCAAGACACCCAACTCTCCAGTTGCCACGACTAAAAGCATCAGCTAAACGTCTGAAATGTAAAAATTACCGGCCTCCCCTCGCCTGATGTCCTTGGGTTACTCAGGGGTGAGGAGGCGTACAATGACTCAAACCGTTCGGGGCGATGACATCTGTCCTGTTAGAGCGCATAGAGAGAAAGAGAGGAGCGAGATAAGAGCGAGAGACGCCCGAAAACACAGAGGGAGCGGAGGGATGGGAGGAGAGACTTATGGGCCGAGTCAAAGGTAAACAATTACAACATCGTGAGTCACTTTTTTGGAGCGTGGCTAAAGGAAGATCATCTCTCCCACTTAATAGGTAATTTCCTTTGTCTTCGGAGGATCGTATCACACGGCGCTGCCTTCGACGGGGTGGTCCTCCGAGGCGAACGTGAACGAGGGCGAGCGAGAGAGAGAGAGAGAGAGAAAATTACAGATTGAAACTTGGCTGGGAAACTTTCACAACAGTGTTCTTTGAGAAACATTCTGTTCAAATTAAACAAGCGCCTGTCTGTGCGAAGCGCAGCAACAGATTCAGACGGTCATTTCCCAGTTTCTGTCTTCTTCTTCTTCTTTCCCCCCCTTTTCTTTCTTTCTTCTCTCATTTCTTTTTGTTTTTTTGATACGTCATGCTTTCTGTCATCTTTGTGTAAAACTGCCTGTCCGTTCCGGAGCTGTCGTCTCCCCCTCCTGGTCCTCGACCACCTCGTCTCTCGTCGTGATGTCACCGTCTTGGTGTGAATCATTAGGATATCAGCGTTCCGCCGCTGACAGAAAGCGCCTGATTAACAAGCTCTCTTGTTTTTCCTTCTCCTCTTTATCCTCCTCCCTTTTTTTTTCCCTGAAACGAGGACTCCCGCTGCTCCCAACGACGTTTCTCCTCATTCTACACACGTGCCCCCCCACCCCCCCATCCTCATCATCCCTCCTTCCCTTCTCTTCTTCCCTGTCATGGATGGCAGGGAGTCACAGGTGTGTGACAATAATTACACATACACTCAGGAAAAAAAATAATGTCGTTTTCTCCATTTAATAAGTTTGCAGTAAAATAGGCAGCGAGATAGAAAGAGAGACAGAGAGCTCGAATCTTATCGGGTACCCCAACCTCTAACTTAATCATATGGCTCTTAAGAGCAGCCCGCCACCAGCTGGGGCTCTGTAATATGCATGCAATATGTGTGTAAAACGATACGCTTTAATTTTGAGCCCACTTTAAGCAGCAACAAAATCTGTTTATATGGGAGACATTTAAAAAGAAGGGGGGGGGGGGGTGAGCAGAGGATTGGGTTAACTCTTGATCTCCAGGCCAGACAAAAGCCATCTGTTGGGTGTCAGCTAGTATCACTGTACACACTGTAATGCACAGACAGTGGGGAACAAATTGGGGAGGGGGGGGGGGGGGGTCAACAGTGCTCCGTTCTATAGCAGCAGGCATGAAAGTTCACTTTACGGATCTATTTCGTTTCCACTTCTTTTTCTTTATCCCCTCTTGTGCTGCTTGAACACCGGGGCAGAAAGAGCAGAACGTGCAGATGCTCCCGCTGACACTGAACTGGTTCTACAGCTGGTTGTACAGCTGGTTCTAAAGCTGGGTCCAAAGCTGGTTGTACAGCTGGTTCTAAAGCTGGGTCCAAAGCTGGTTGTACAGCTGGTTCTAGAGCTGGATCTAAAGCTGGTTGTACAGCTGGTTGTACAGCTGGTTCTAGAGCTAGAGCTAAAGCTGGTTCTAAAGCTGGTTCTAGAGCTGGATCTAAAGCTGGTTGTACAGCTGGTTGTACAGCTGGTTCTAGAGCTAGAGCTAAAGCTGGTTCTACAGCTGGTTCTAGAGCTGGATCTAAAGCTGGTTGTACAGCTGGTTGTACAGCTGGTTCTAGAGCTAGAGCTAAAGCTGGTTTTACAGCTGGTTCTAGAGCTAGAGCTAAAGCTGGTTCTACAGCTGGTTCTAGAGCTGGATCTAAAGCTGGTTCTACAGCTGGTTCTAGAGCTGGATCTAAAGCTGGTTCTACAGCTGGTTCTAGAGCTCGGTCTAAAGCTGGTTCTACAGCTGGTTCTAGACCTGGTTCCTAGAGCTGGTTTTGCACATGGCTCTACAGCTGGTTCTAGAGCTGGATCTAAAGCTGGATCTAAAGCTAGTTCTAAAGCTGGTTCTACAGCTGGCTCTACAGCTGGTTCTAGAGCTGGTTCTAGAGCTGGATCTAAAGCTGGATCTAAAGCTGGTTCTACAGCTGGTTCTACAGCTGGTTCTAGAGCTGGATCTAGAGCTGGATCTAAAGCTGGGTCCAAAGCTGGTTGTACAGCTGGTTCTAGAGCTGGATCTAAAGCTGGTTGTACAGCTGGTTGTACAGCTGGTTCTAGAGCTAGTTTTAAAGCTGGGTCCAAAGCTGGTTGTACAGCTGGTTCTAGAGCTGGATCTAAAGCTGGTTGTACAGCTGGTTGTACAGCTGGTTCTAGAGCTAGAGCTAAAGCTGGTTTTACAGCTGGTTCTAGAGCTGGATCTAAAGCTGGGTCCAAAGCTGGTTGTACAGCTGGTTCTAGAGCTGGATCTAAAGCTGGTTGTACAGCTGGTTGTACAGCTGGTTCTAAAGCTGGTTCTAAAGCTGGGTCCAAAGCTGGTTGTACAGCTGGTTCTAGAGCTAGAGCTAAAGCTGGTTCTACAGCTGGTTCTAGAGCTGGAACTAAAGCTGGTTCTACAGCTGGTTCTAGAGCTCGGTCTAAAGCTGGTTCTACAGCTGGTTCTACAGCTGGTTCTAGACCTGGTTCCTAGAGCTGGTTTTGCACATGGCTCTACAGCTGGTTCTAGAGCTGGATCTAAAGCTGGATCTAAAGCTAGTTCTAAAGCTGGTTCTACAGCTGGCTCTACAGCTGGTTCTAGAGCTGGTTCTAGAGCTGGATCTAAAGCTGGATCTAAAGCTGGTTCTACAGCTGGTTCTACAGCTGGTTCTAGAGCTGGATCTAGAGCTGGATCTAAAGCTGGATCTAAAGCTGGTTCTACAGTTGGTCTGCAGCTGGTTCTAGAGCTGGTTCTAGAGCTGGATCTAAAGCTGGATCTAAAGCTGGTTCTACAGCTGGTTCTACAGCTGGTTCTAGAGCTGGATCTAGAGCTGGATCTAAAGCTGGATCTAAAGCTGGTTCTACAGTTGGTCTGCAGCTGGTTCTAGAGCTGGTTCTAGAGCTGGATCTAAAGCTGGATCTAAAGCTGGTTCCACAGCTGGTTCTAGAGCTGGTTCTAGAGCTGGATCTAAAGCTGGTTCTACAGCTGGCTCTACAGGTGGTTCTAGAGCTGGTTCTAGAGCTGGTTCTACAGCTGGTTCTACAGCTGGTTCTACAGCTGGTTCTACGGCTGGTTCTAGAGCTGGTTCTAGAGCTGGATCTAAAGCTGGATCTAAAGCTGGTTCTACAGCTGGTTCTACAGCTGGTTCTACGGCTGGTTCTACAGCTGGTTCTACAGCTGGTTCTACAGCTGGTTCTACGGCTGGTTCAACTTGCAGACAGTCTCAGAATCAGTGTTTGACCGATGCTTCCTGATTATCGCGCTTCCAAACGAAGCTCTGACTTTGGTTTGCTGGAAGTCCTGGAGTCCCGTGTGATGAAAGGACTTTAATCAGTTCAGTCGTCTGACTGTTTACACCATCACGGCCTTTTCCAGGAACATGTCGTGTCCGGCGCACTGCCTGAGCAGTGCGAGGGCCCCGGTTCCCTCCTCCTCCTGCTTCCAGACACATGCTGGTCAGGCTGAGCAGCGTTGGGTGTAAATGTGAGTGGGAGCGGACGCGTTTGCATGTGATTTATGACTGATGACGACCATCGCGGGTCCTCCCACATCCTGCCCCCTTGTTAAGTGGCACCGGCCCGAGGTCAGCTCGCTCTGAGGCCTGTTGATCTGCTGCTCTCAGCCCCTATGAGCTACAGGTCCTCTAGGTGGAGAACATTTAAAGCTTCTTCAGGCACTTTGTGACTTTTAACACCTTTGTTGCTGTTTTGATATTAAGCTGACATTACTGTACATCACATTAAAAATAGGATCAATTTATTGCTTTAGGATCAGCTCACTTGCGGCAGTAAGGCACGTGCTGTGTCAAGAGGAGAAGCCTGCACGTAGGGTTTGGACTTGTAGTCGCACTGATTAGAGGGTTTGCATCAGAGTTATAAATGTTAGACAGAAGCTCGTCTGGCTCTTTGTACTCAAAGCTCACTTTAAATCAAGTTGATGGCGGTTAATGATTGCAGTGCCACGGCTTTTAGGAATCTCCGGGGGATGGAAGCAGTATAGACAAACTGATCCGCCGTTTGCTGGAGACGCACCATGTAGAGCGCAGACCTCGGGTATCACCAGAGGGATGGAATGAAAGGACAGAAGAAAGCGAGGGGCGAGGAAGGAAGAAGTGGAAGGAGCGAAGCGAGGCTGAGAAACGGAGGGGAGGGCCGCGTGTAAACTTCAAAAGGCCTCTGCTGCCGCTGCAGCCGCCGCCAGCCCTGACCACTCCACACATGCTTTTGTTCCCCACCCGCTCTTGCTTTCTTTTGCACCCTCTCCTTCTTAACCCCCCCCCCCCCCCCCCCCCCCCCCCCCCCCCTCCACCTCCTCATCCTCTCCTCCCTTCGCGCCCGGTGCCTTTACTGATCCAGTGTGAGAGGAGCGGGGGCAAATCAAAGCCGCTGCTGTCTGTTACGAACTTCAAAACCCGGGGCCTCCGTCCGTCTGTCAGCCACAATCATCATATCTGCGAGGCCCCGACGGAAAGCCTCGTACGCCGCGCGGCGGTAGAAATATTTGATCTGTCCTCTTTGCGAGGATCAACAGTCACACAGACGACAGAGGAAGGGGGGTGGGAGAGCTGGGTGAGGGCGGCACGGGGCAGAGCTGTGGGGCTGTTCAATCGTGTACAGTATAACCGTAGAATAAGTATCCTGTGTATAAAAATACTGTAACAGACCCCGTCAATGAATATTCAAATATATGACCTCAAAAAAGTTTAAGTTGACATTTTGATTAAAAAAAATCAGCCATCAATCATTTTTTATTCCTCTGAAAATGTATTAATGAAAAGGTATATAATTACAACAAAAATGTCTCTTTTGATATTGTTAGCAGTTTTATAACAAAATAATATAAAACCACGTGAGAGAAGGTTGTCGTACTGTATTTTCTGCTATTCATTGAATAATTAAAATAATAAAAACATAATAAATGAAGTAATGTATCAACCATAAATCCTCATACAATTCAAAGATAATGTAAACTTTTATTACATTTACAACCAAATTATTAATTATTAAAGCAATAACCAACACATTAATTGATATTGTCAAATAGACATCCCATAGTTACAATAATTTTTTTACATGCAGTTCTGGTATATATTTTTTTGTTTATCACTGCACATCATATTGTATTAGTGCTCAAAATAGACTCCCAGACCTGTATTTATCCAGCTATGTATCAATCTGTTGAGCCATTTATTTGTTTGTCATATGACGGTTATTTATAGGCGCCATCGTGCGTGTCTCCTGGAGATGGCTGGTATAGTTAGCTCTTAAATCCTGTGTGTGAGATCAGACTGCATAATTACCTTTCACATTAAGCCCTTTATGTCCAGCAGACTTAGGCCGCTCACGCTCTCCGTGTCTCTCTAGTGCTGTCTGTCTGTCTGTTACACACACACACACAAACACACACACACTCTCACACATGCACAGAGCAGCAGCAGTGGAACAGCTGGTAGCATTATTGACACACAGTGCGCCTGAGGTGGGTGGGTGGGATGATGGGGGGTGGTGAGCAATAAGCAGAAAGAAAACCAAATGGGGAGAAGATGAACATGTGATAGCAAGGAGAGTCTGCGTTAGTGGAGACGAACGACTTACTCTGTGTGTGTGTGTGTGTGTGTGTGTGTGTGTGTGTGTGTGTGTGTGTGTGTGTGTGTGTGTGTGTGTGTGTGTGTGTGTGTGCGTGTGTGAAAGAGAGAGATAGAGGGAGAGAGAGAGAGAAAATGCCTGTAATTGACCCACACACCGAACACACAACAACTTAATACGACAACACGAACGCGCACACGCACATCGCAGCCGCCTTGGCATGAATCTATTCAGGCAGACTGCTATCAGCGACGCAGGCATGTCACTCATCACCCTATCGCATCCAACAGAAGAATCAGCAGGACATCGTGTCAGGTTCTGTGGAACAAACAGACACACGCGCGTGCGCACACACACACACACAGCGCCAGAGCTGCGTGCACGGGCCAAACTGCTAGTCCAGGGTTCATGAGGCTGAATGTTTCCACAGCTAATCAGTGCACGTCTTACGTCTTCGTAGGGTACCAAAGTGTAATGGAAGACATTTCTAATCTGGCATTACACCGCGTGTGTGTTTACCTGTCTGGGTCTAAAATCACAGGTAGGGTCCTCACAAACACAGGAACATGCTTCACATTATTACATGGACCCCAAATATAAAAGTAAATGCTCATTGTGTTCTGTTGTGTTTAGTTCACTATAGTTTCCACTGTTTATCATGAGCTTCGTTTCCAGGTCCATGAATTCATCATGTTTTACCAGAAGCTAAATTTGGCTTTGAATATTCCCCCTCAGTATAAAAAATGCATGTACGTACTGTAGGCATTTCGTAACAAATGCTATGCATTTCTATTACTGTAATTTTGCGTCTAAATTAAAATCCATGTTCATGAAACTCACAGAAAAAAAAATCAAAAAGAATCTGTTTCTGGACTCTTTGACAGTTTACTGCTTGTCACATCGGGCCTCTAATCAGAGCTGAGCGGCGGGTGCAGGGTGGAGGGTGGTGGTAGTGTTGAGTGGAGGGGGGTCAGGGTCATTTAAAGGGTCGAGAAACCGAAGTTTTACCGCCAAAAAAGACGAAGACGGGAAAAACAAAAGGCTCACGTTCGTTTTGACGAGTGGAGACAAGTCCAACTCTGAGCGCGGCGGTCTCCAGGGAGGCGGGTAAAGATGGCAGGTGATCTGCACCGGGCGCGCGTGTACATGGGAGCGGGCGCGGCGTTGTCATCGCTCTCAGCGACAACAAAACAAATTAATTCCGTTCTTTTGCTTTGAACGCGGAGAATTTTGGACGTCAACGCGACTGCGCGTGCGCACGCGCGCGCGCGTGTGTGTGTGTGTGTGTGTGTGTGTGTGTGTGTGTGTGTGTGTGTGTGTGTGTGTGTGTGTGCGGTAACAGATGTCCACCCAGTGGCTGCTGAGGAGGCACTTCACATTCTACATGTGTTAAGTGACAGTGATGGACAGCAGGTAGTCCTTTAAATAATTCAATATATTTTAATCTTCTTTCCTCTCTCTCTCTCTGATCTGTCTCTTTGTCAGTAGCCAAATAACACTGTTGACAAAGATATGATTACACAAATTGGTATCAAAAATATAATTTGATGTGGGGCAAATATGAGAACACAGACATATTTTTTCCTGCTTTATTCCTTCCGTATTTCCACCGGCTTTGATACATCCAGTGTGTTGTTTTATCCCAGCGCATCTGACGGAGATGAAACAAAACCACTGAAAGAAGCGGGTATAAAAATACAAAACACATTTATTTACCAGGTCTCCTCACGTGCGTTGTAAATGTCACTCTGTTTTAGAAAAGGCTAAAATAATAATAAGCAGTGGCAGAGAGAATGAGCCACATCCAGGCTGCCAGCCAGTCAGTCAGCCAGTCAGTCAGCGAGAGACATAGACATTTCCCCAACACCAGGATGCGGGTAAGTGAGCCTCAAC